>NC_061119.1:211521518-211592632 GCF_002878395.1 Capsicum annuum
TTTTTTTTTTTTGAAAAAAAAATAATTTTAGATTTATGGATTCCGAGTAGAGAAAGTGGAATCCGTGGTTAAGGAGAAGTGAAATGGAGAGGAAGAAGGGAAGGTAAGATTGGAATTACAGCTGCTACACATAATCATAGATGACATACTAAATAAATGGAGAGAAAAGGTAGAAAGATTTTAGAAGAAAAATATGGAGCATAATTTGGAGCAAACTATGACTGTTTGTAATGTATAAGAAGGAAGAGAGAGAAAATAAAAAAGGTAGGGATTTAAGTAATTAATTTGGAATTTTTATAATTTCTTTTACAACATGGGATGTAATGTAATAAGACAAAGTTATCATGTGTATATATGTAATTTTCCCTTGATTGATTTTTTCAAGTCTAGTTTCTTGGAAAAGACAAATTATTCATTGAGTATTTATTGGGCCTCCATAATTTTTTGAGATGTATGCAAGGACAATTCGTTTTACAACCCAATTTTAGCCCATTATATCATTCCAAAGAATTATGGGCTTTAAGCAAAGGTGGATCCTCGACCTCCCCCAATTCAATGGCCCCGTTTTAAAAAAAAAGAAGACAGAAGAAGAATTACATTAATGAAAAAACTACGTGGAGTAGAAACATCAAGTCATAATTATCAGGTGTAACTATTGTTTAAGATAATTATCTGACGCAACTATGGTTTAGATTAAATAGTTAAATTTAGATTTCTTTGTATTTGTATATTTCAGATTCATATACAAATCTCTAAAGATTTGTATTTGTATACAAGCAAATTTCGGGGCTTATATGCAAATTTCTAAAATGAAATTGTATTTATATATACAATCTCCAATTTGTATATTTAGCTACTAAACTGTAATTGCATCCTGTAATTAGGCAAACTTTAGCTATGGTGCCTCATTTATTGACTAAATGTTAGCAATTTCTGAAATTTTGCTTAGATTAATTGATCAACAACTGAAAGATCAAAAGTGCAATTGTCCAATATGAAAAAAATAAGGGAAAAAAAAGCTTTTTCCCAAAAAAATTACTGAAAGAAAAACTTAAAATTAGTCCTTGGGCAACAAGTTTCCAAAATATAGTACTAATCCAAATTTTTCACAAAATAAAAAGATATATTGTTGACTTAATGCAACAAGTAGTTGTATTAGTTTACTTATTATTAACAACTCTGCCAATTTTCAGAGGCCTCTATGTAAACGTGAAACTAGATGAAATATTTGGTGTTCTTGCACCTGTTAAACTGCACGTAAATTCGGTATAATAATATAAGAAATGCTTATAAATTGGTAAAGAATGGATAAAAGCACCCTTGATTTTCAAACGGAACCTTAAAATTTTAGATATTAGTATGTGTGTTCGAACCTCTCTGAGTATCCATGATTTCTGTATCCTAAGTCCGCCACCGTAAACAAGTACTATTTCCTCAATCAATATGATGAAAAAATTACTGAAGTTTCTTTTATTTAATTCTCTGTTTAAAGAATCTAATGATCATAACAAAATACAAGAAAGTAGAGAAAGTTGAAGGAAAGGTGTCTTTTAAGTCTTGAGTGAAGGACTGGTGACATTGACTAATAGATAGGGTCAAACATCATTAGAAAACTTGATTAAGTTTATTGTGGACTTGATTAATATCTTCAAAACATTTTAATCTTTTCAAAAATACAAATCAACCCAACCTACACCCCTCTTCAATTCAAATAACCTCTTTCTCTTTCTTCAGTTTCTCTCAATGTTACACCCCCTTTTCGACTCCAAAAAGAATGTTTATAGTTTAAAGTTCGAAAGGATTTTATTATTTAAGTGACAAGAAATGAAAATTGTTTCGAAGAAGGATTGTTTTTACATTTTTTGAAATCAGAGTCGCCACTTGGCATAATCTGGTGTGCCAGGTCACCATTAGAAAATCATTTTCAAAATCATTTGACTCTTTAAACTGGTTTGCGAACAGAGATTCTGGCTAAGGAATTCTGTTGACCGAGGGGAAGGTGTTAGGCACCTCTCGATCCCGTGGTTCAACCACGGTCGCTTGGTAGAGTGTATCGACTATTTTTCGGCACTAAGAAGTGTATAAACCACACAAAAGCACGCAAAATAATCAAACAGAATGAAACAATCCCAAATGTAGAGTCCAGTCCAATTATACAGTCCAAAAATAGAAAAATACGAAAATATAAATCCTCTTCTAAACTAAATCTAGACTAAGATCCAATGCCTTACTCGATGCCGCGGGCCTTCATCACGATCATTTCCCGCCAACATGATACGTCGGGGCAATCCCCGGTGAATAAATAGAAGTGATCTCGGGGAATTCCCTAGCTAAATACATACATTTGAATTAAATACGATAAACTAGAAAGAAATATTCACACGCACATTCCAACATCCAATGAAACATTTATTCCTAAATTTCGCCTACCCGAACCTACGATTGCCTACCCACTCGATCTACCATGATACTATCCAATTTAACAATATTCAGTAATGAATCAAAACAAATAGCCTTCAACTTATTCGATTATCAATTTTTGATCCCGACCCCCAAATCAACAAGTTTAAACCTCAAGCCATGGTTAATAAATTTTTCGATTATCAAACCACTTTTTAAAATCTAAAATCAACATCAAACATATACATCCAACAAAGATTCAAGCATTTAAGCACACCACTCCTACGTATCCCCAACAACGATTAGTATTTTACTAAAAATTCAACCAACCACAAAATCACGGCATCAACCAAAATCCGAGAAAAATGAAAGAGTAGAGTTAAAGAGATGGACCTTAATAGAACTCTTTATCGTTGATAATAAAGAAATCCGAGTCCGAAATCCTCAAACAAGGAACCCCAACGACGAACTCACCAAATCAATAAATTGAGAGTACTAATCGAACAAATATCAACCAAGTATAGACCCCGAAACAAGAACAAAATCGATGAATCCCCAAAGCTCGATTTCCATCGACGAACTACAAAATCCAACTAACCCAAGAACCCCCAATACGTGGTAGAACCAAAATAACAATGTAGCTTGAGCTCCGGTGAGCTCAGACGACAGCAGAAACGATGAGAAAGGGTTGATTCCGGCGAGTTTCGACGTCTTCAAACCAGATTTGTTCGGAAATAAAAAATCTCACTAAAAAATGTTAAAATCGAACCTATTTATTGCTTCTTCTCTCGATTAACCTCAAACAACCGCCATTTTTTCTCTGCCCTCACTATCTGCGTATGTGTATGTTTTTCGGTGATCGAATCAAAAAGAAATGAAGGACAACAACATTTTTTACGGCGAGGGGATGTTATTTCCGGCCAAGAACACTGGCCAGATCACATTTTCGATCCTCCTCTCTCTCAAATTCTCACCATTTTTTTCTCCCTCATTAATTTCTCTCTCAAATTCTCACCCTCTATCACTCGATTCTTACTTCTATCCTCTCTCGCCTTCACTGATTTTCTCTCGCCTAATTTTTTTTCTGCGTGTGGAGCGTGAGGTTTATATGTGTGTGTATTTCATTTCCAGCGAGCGTGGTGTGTATGTTTTTCTGTGTGAGAGCTGCCTGAAGAAGAAGATGATTGATTTTTTTTTTTGTGTCTGCTATTGTGTATATATGAGAGCTCTCAGATTGGGGGGAGGGGTTATTGTATATATATCTAGTCCCTTTGTGTGTGTATATATGCTGTGAGGTGATGGTGGGGTAGCGAGGTAGGGTAGGTATGGTCACATGGGGTAGGGGGTAGGGTGTGATGTGCTTTATTTTGATTGGGTAGGTTGTTAGGATAAGATGTAGGGGTTAGGATAGGATAGGATTTGTTAGGGAGTTTGTTACTTTTTTTGTATTTTGTGAGGGTATAATAATATGGGTAAGGGTACACAGTAGGATAAAATAAAAAATGGGTAAAAGTGAATAAAAATTGAACTTTAAGAGGACGAAATCACATGTCTACACTCAACTCTCTTCCAACCAACAGTTCTATAAAATTTCTCCCTTCAACCCCCGGCGACAAATAATCGGGTGAGTTTCTTTTTGACTTTCACCGTCAATCGACGTGAAGACTTCTCCAGCGACAACAACTTCGAGTTCTTAGTCGTTCCATTTCCTTTTTCAGATGTAAAAAATTATGAAGAAAAAGAGGAACTTGAGCCAACTACTCTTCTAGTATTGAAATGTGGACTGAATAAAACCCTAATTTCTAGTATTTCTTCTTCTTGTTGTCGCACTGTTGATTCGAATTTATTGGTGATTTTTGGTCACAGTTGATGTTCTTAGTGTATGTGTGTGAAGTGTTGATGTTGCTGGGTTAATTTGTTGTTTGTCTTGGTAAAAATGGTATTGCAACAGATAAAACATCTGATGTAACAGATGAAACATCTGATCCAACAGATAAAAATCTGATGCAACTATAAAAATCTGATACAACAGGTGAACAATCTAATAGATCATTCATCTGTTGCGACAGACGACTCTTCAGTTTGGAAGAAATCTAAACAATATTGATCCAACAGATAACTGATTAGTGATCTATTTTTATTTTTTTCAATTGTTTACTCTTCATTTTGAAACAAATTAATGACTGTTTTTATTCTTTCCAATGGTTTACTCATCCGTTGTAATAGGTCCGTTATATATTGCAACAAATAACATACCTGGTGTAACAGATTAGTGATCTGTTTTTATTCTTTCTAACAGTTTACTCATCCGTTGCAACAGGTCTGTTATATGTTGCAGCAGATAACATACCTGGTGCAATAGTTTAGTGATATATTTTTATGGTTTCCAATGGATTACTCATCCATTGCAACTGGTCGGTTATATGTTCCATCAGATAAAATACCAGGTGCAACAGATTAGTGTTGTTTTTGTGGTTCCCACGAATTACTCATTCGTTGCAACAGGTCGGTTATATGTTGCAACAGATAACATACCTGGTGCAACATATTAGTTGTCTATTGGAATATTATATTACTATTATGCATTAATCAATTATAATCTATGTTATGTTTCTGTTAATGTAAGATAACATGTCTCCCAAAAAGAAAATAAATCGAATCAAGTCCAAGTAAAGAAACAAGTAAAGCAGCTCGGCTACATCCACCACTCTATGAGCTTGCTTTACAAACGTTATCTCAATAAGGAGCAAAAGATAATGAACACGAGAAGGAGGAATCTTTCAAAAGAGATGATCCAAACGCTAATAGCCCTTCCGTTGAAGAGTTGGTCAAAACCTTCAGCATTGATCGTTATCCTATGAGAATGCAGTGTGATGGTACCACAAATTTAACGGGTGATCTTGTGGATAAGTCAGTCATGGGAAAATCTTTCGATGCCCTCAGAAAAATACTTCGAGAACAAAAATTGAATTCTTATTTCAGGGAAAGCTACTTTGTGCAATATCTTGATCTGTCAGAGGACAAAAATGTTCGTTTCCAGATGAAAATGGTATATGATCTTCTCAAGCGCAGGTTTATATATGAAAAAAAAGATAAGATGGATGAGGTGTGGATAAATTACTGTGGCATGCCTGTTTGTTTTGGTTGGAAGGAGTTTGCCATAGTTACCGGACTAAAATGTTATCCTCCTTCTCCTTATCAAGTTATACCTACTCTGAACCAAAAAAAGTATCCCGCACACCCAAAAAAGGAAAAGGCAAGTCGAGTGATCGTAATGACCTGGTGTCCATTGTTGGTCCAAACTTCGAAAACAAAAATCTGATAGAAGCGTTGAAAGGTAAAGGATTTTCAAAGAAGCACAAGCAATCATTGTGCTTGGTTTGGTTTGTACATAATGTTCTTTGGGTGAGAGATGTTAACAACAACATAAGCCTTGGTTTTTTAAATCTCTCCGAGGATATTGAGGCATTTAACAGCTATCCTTGGGGTTATGAAAGCTTCAAAATAACTGTCAAATATTTGTTGACTCCATTAACGCCAAAAACAGTCAACTTATATGGCTTTCCATGGGCCTTCATGGTAAATATTTCTTTTATCATGATATGATTCATCATTTTTTTATTCAATAATGCTTTTGATTTATTGGCGTTATGTTATAGGCTTGGGCATTTGAAGCCATTCATTATTTGAGACAACAAGTGAACTACCAGGTAGAAGTTTTCTATCCAATAATTCTGAGATGGTTGTCGGCCAAAACTGATAAAAATGCAAGGTTTCTTGATTTTTCAATCTCCTCAAGGAAGTAGTAAGTCCAATTCTAATCAAGTTTTTATTTTAATTAATGATTAAATGATTTCATCATCATTCTTAATATATATACTGATTTATTTTAGATTGTGCATTTGTGGCTTGTTCCGACCAACCGAGAGTTGAAGATGCCATTTTTTCTTACTTTACAGTCTGTGCAAACTTTATTGGACCCTAAGTTCATTGATGAAATAAAAATGGAATTGTTTGGAGCAACAACCATCACAAGAAAAATAATTTTGGAGGGTGGGGCAAATGATGCTCCTCTTACAGTTTTTGAAACAACAAGCCATTATGATTATGATCATAATGGTTGTACATATTTTTCTCCAGATTTTTCCACATCTAGCAAATATTCTTATGTAAATTTCAAGACGGCAAGGTGAAACACGATGGAGTGATTAACACTATTAATGTACTAACTGCTTTTGTAAATAAAATGACATCTAAGAGGGGTGTCATTCCATCAAAGAGGATTTCATATCCAGACACTCCACTAGAGATCAAGGCGGCTAAGAGGAGAAGGAAAGACACTTCCAAGGCATCATCAATCATCAAAAAATCAAGATTGCAATGCCTCTGTCTTTGTCTTGCACCGATGTTCAGTGTGCAAGGGCCACAAAAGAGCAGTATGAGCTGAAGAAGATGAATGTACATCATCTATTCCAAAAAACAAACAGGCATATATCTGTTTCAACAGATGATACATTAGCTAAAAATTATCAAACAGATATATACATCTGTTGCAACTGTTGTCTAACCTGTTCATCAGATTCGTCATCTGTTTCAACAAATGAGTCTTATGTTGCAACAGATGGGTTATCTGTTTGAAATTATCGTACTGCTCTGATTTACCTATTTGAATTTGTCCCAACAGATAATCCATCTGATGCAATATAAGACTCTTCTGTTGTAATAGATGGACAATCTATTGTATATCTCTACTTAGCATTGACAATTCTATCTTTCAAGGTGGATGTCATAGTAGAATCTACTACCAAAAAGCATAATATCACAGTTGATAATCCATCAACTGCTTCCAAAGAAGAAGAAAAAATAGAGCCTGTCAGTTTGAGAGAACGGAAGAATTACCCGTTTGAAGGGTTTAACATCTCACATTAGGCTCCAAAAAAACTAACACAGTTGATCAACAACTATTCAGAATAGATTGTCGATAGGCAATTAAAGCATCATGCCGGCAGGTACATAAATCAATTTTATAGATATTGGTTTATACAATTCTTGTTGCAAGAACCTGACATTAACACATATAAATCATCATGTAGAAAACAAAATGACGAGCGCTACAAAGTGAATGAATCGAGTCTTGGTTTTGATATGTTCGACTTTGTTGTTGTACATCCTGAAACCAAGAATTGGTTTTATTTGATGTCACAACCCTAAACTTGCTGGAATGATGAGGTTTAAATGCCATACATATTACTATTAATTAATACTTTATTTAATTGCATTTGCATATTGATTTTTTCGTCATGTAATCCTAAATGTTTGATAATATGTGCAGCACATCGATGTCATTTTTTACTACCTCCAAAAGAAGGCCAAGTTGCAAACACAAGAATAATACAGATACACAACAGGTAATTGTTGGTACAACGTTTACATCAATAATTCCTATGCTATGTATTGTCAATAGAAGCCGAAAGTTTCCCGAAATACGGAATGCTTAATCAACATCATCAAAGGTTTTAGCATTCTAGCTGACTTACCTTGGCATTTGATCAATGAAGTGTACATCCCAATCTATTATGGTGATGAATTCCATTGGGTGTTGGCTGTCGTCGTCTAAAATAGAGGCGCATCTGAATTTATGACTCGATGTCGCGAAGGAGACGTTTTGGGCCATCGTCTGAGATACAAAAGCTGGCCAAAATATTGCCTACTTATCTTGATATGAGTTGCTTTTGGACCAAAAGGTTCGTACTGATTGGTCGATGATTGAAGCTTATCGGGATAAAATGGCTAATCCATTTGATGTACAATATGTTGACGGAATTGCTCAACAAACCATTGGTAGCCTGTAAGTGTAAGTGTCATGATTTAGTTTCATTTCAAAAATTTCACAACGCTTGCATGAACTGCAAGATGTGGATTATCTATTTTTTTATAACGTAGGAATTACGGTCCTTTTGTTGCCGCCTATGCCAAGTATTTGAGTGATGGATTTCAAGTACCAAATGTTGAAATTGATGCCGGATTACTCCGTAAAAGATATGCTGCTCTTTTATGGAAATGTAGAGAAGCAAAAGCTCAGAAGCCGTACGCAACCGACGTTAAAGATCCACGACGACCAAGGCTGAATTCCGTAGCACCGGATGAAGAACAACTTGTCCATATTCATTAGATCTTTATTTCTTGAGTTTGTCAATGTAATAACCTATCTTTCTTGGTTTAACTTGTTGATTTATTTATTGAGTAGATTGTTTGTAGCCATAATGATTTTTTTTACATTTCATTTATTTGTTAAGTTATTTCGTGTAATTTTTGAAGGCTTCGATTTATTTTATTCTGTCTATGAATAAAATTAATCCTTAGTTTTAAATATGTTAATTGAAATGGAGTACTAGATTCAAATATCGCATTAGATAATACATCTGCTGCAACAGACGACATATCTTATCAGATAAATTTAGACATATGTTGCAACGTGAGATGCAACACGTAGGTCATCTGCTGAAAATTATATAATAGGTCTTTCTACTTTTTTGATTTGCTCCAATAGATTACCGATCAGTTGCAACAGATAGATTATATGTTGCAACAGATCATATATCTGTTGCGACAGACAAACTAAGAACAACTGCATAACACAACAGATGACCAACCTATTCCAACGGATAATCATTCTGTCTCAACAAGTACTATATCTATTACGACAGATATAAAATCTGTTGCATTATAAAAATTCAACTTGGCCAGAGATAAAAATTATTGCCACTACATATAAAGTGAATTGGCTTGAAATGAATTTTTTTTATCGTGTTCGTCTCTGTCTTTGTACATGTTCTTTTTTATATACGGACTCCAACCATTTAGTTAGTACCCTATATGCCCAGACCCATTTCATATTTCCCACAATGGTGTCGCACACACCGGTCATTTGTGTGCCGATCAGCAAATACTCGATGTATGAAAGCGAGTACGTCCCTCACGCTTCACCGGTTGTATTTCTTTGGAGCTGGATGTTTTTATTTTGACCTTCAAATTCCCATGATTCCTTCACTAAGACTTTAGCCAGAAAATGATTTATCAGCTTACTCTGCGTTAACAACTTGGGCAACAACTTCAGGAGTGTCTGCATGTGGGTTAAAATGTTTTCTCACTGAAGACCGGTAAGTTGCAGTCATAAACCTTAATATTTCCCTCGTATAGTAGTATCTCAACAGTGAGAAAATGTGTGACATCCACGTTCATGACTACAAGGATTCTCTTTGCCTTTGTCCAACTCTTGCCGTGTGGATATGACCTCTTCTCTCTAACATATATAATTGCTTCTTCATCCCATTGGAACGTAGAAACTAACTGATCAAATACTGGGCCACCAGAATCAGCTATTTTACAGATTTTACCATACCTATCCTTGAAATTATTATAGAAGTTGAGGTCCATTATCCTATCGGCAGCATCATAAGCATCCAGGTACGCTAATTTCCTGCCCCTCATGAGGTAGAGAATTTCATCAACATACTGTGGTATAAGAAGACAATTTTTAAATAGGTAGTAATTGTAAAGAATAAAAACATAGTGGAAAGAATCTGATGTAGAGGGTTCTCTAAATCAGTGCACAGATTACTCAGCCAACGCAAATTATGCAACAGATGTGTATTATGTTGCAACAGAATACCAAGTTTTTACAACAGATTACACATATGCAGCGTAGATTCTTCTTCTTGGAGTAGATTGGAAGGCTAGGTTTGCAAAAGTAAACTTACCTTGGCCTCGTACCACACGCACTTATATGTCATATTCAAAAAGTCTTTGGCGGCAAATGAATGCACGGTGTATTCTTTTGAACCTTCATCTTGATGAATTCTTCCAGTTCCTTTTTCTTCTCCTTGCCAAGCACCGCGAATATGTCTACCTTCTTTGGCGGCCCCTGAACTTCAACAACTATTGTTGCGGGGGGAGTTACAATTTTTTTTGATTTCAAAATGGAGGGAATTTGTCTAATTTTTCTTCTTTTCCTCCTAACCTTCAATGTAGGAGTGTATGGCTCCCTCACCTCATTGGATGGTATGACATCTCTCCTAGATTTCAACTACTCAGCAGCTTCAGAAATAGCCTCTAGTTTTTTAAGAAGTTTATCCTCTATGTCCTTGCATACTTTGCATTTGTAATGAGAATATGAGGTTGAGGAAAGGTGAGAGGGACAACTGTAAGCGTGGGAGGGACCGATATAGGGGTGAGAGGGTGGACCTGTGTAAAGGGTATTTTCAAACATATTTACTTTTTATTGAGCACCAATATGCTCATAATCATGACTGGAAGCAGTAGCAGCAGGATGGCTGCCACCATCACAAACAACTCCAGCAGCAACTCCCCAGAAGAAGCACTCGAATCTGTTGCAGTTTGAGGTTGGTCGTGAAGAGCTTCAACATTAGGCTGACCTTGCCTAACTGCTCTTCTTATGGATGTTGCTCCAGCCAATTCCTTCTCTATTAACTCCACCGTTGGGTCTTCTTTTGTATCAACAATACCCAGAGTAAGAAAAAAAGTCATCCCTAGCTCATTAATGGTAGATACATTCCAAGGATGCACAACCTTTAAAAAAAGACAGGAGGAATTTAAATCATATAATAATAATTTATAGTCAATTGGGTTACATGGGGCTTGGGTTACGTGGATGTTAACACAACCAACTTATGCAACAGACGATCTAGCTACCACAACTGCTGATCTGTATGTTGAAACAGATTGATAATATGTTGCATCAAATTACCCATCTGTTGCACAATTTGCAGTAGATGGGTAATCTGTTGAGTAGGGTTTAGAGAACCAGAGTAACAGATAGTTAATCTGTTGTAAAATATGGATCATTTGTCGCAACAAATTACCCATCTGTTGCACCAGTTGCAGTTGATGGGTAATCTATTACAAGAGATGACTCATCTGTCGCAACAGATGAAATTTCTGTTTCAATATCTTTCTTTGAGGCCAATTATTTTAGTTAAAAGAAGACGTACTGCATCATCCAAAGGGTTAAAGAGATCAGCCTCGTTAATATTTTTTTTCTGCTCTCTGCTGCAGCCAACCACCTAAGAATCCTTGGATGAGAAACATTATCCGGGTAATCCTTGAAATACTTTCAGAGGGAAGGAATGGCTTCACATGCCTAAGCCTAAAATTTTTAAACAGGAATCTAGCAAAAAAAAGTCATAACTATATTTAGTATAAATTAATGAATGAGTAAAAATAGCGATCAATTTTACCATAAAAGCCCAAGAAAATTCATATAATGTGATCGTCTTTGGCTTTAGCTTTTTCAGTAAATATTTGACAGTCAAGTAGCTGTCGTATCCCTAGGGATAATCGTTGAATTTTCCAAAATCATCAGCAAGCACCAATAAATCATGTTCTATGACTTTTCTGACGTCTCTTGCAAATAAAACCGAATGGACAAACCAAACTAAGCACAATTTCTCCCTATAGAGCTTTGGTATGTCTTTATTCTTGAGATCCACCATAAAATCCTCCACTCTATAGCTAGGTCCAACAATTCCCAACTACCCATATTTTTTTACCTTGTGTTTGTTGGACCCTTTGTATGGTATTTTCTTGATGAGAGGTTCTTCTGGACGATCGCATCTCAAGCCCATCACTATGGAAAACTCCATCACTATGGAAAACTCTTTCAATCCAAAACAAATCGGCATGCCACAGTAGTTGATCCAGACTTCATCCATCTTTTTTCCGCTCTCATTCGGACCTTCATCATCCCCCACATACTTGATCCTTCGCTTGAGAAGGTCATATACTATAATCATTGGGAAACGGAGAGGGAGGGCCCCAGACAAATCAAGAAAGTATGCAAAACAACTCTTCTTAAAAAGTCCATCTATGTTTTCCTTCTTCATAATACTCTTAAGTTCGTTAAAAGGTTTCCCCAACTGACATTTAAGTACAACATCATGAAATACTGTGTTAGGGTTACTCATCGGCATCGCAACTTGAAACACGATGATACTAATAGTTTTGACAAAATCATGCTGGGATTTTGATGTTATTTCACGCTCCATTGGTGCGAAGGAGTTATCACTTTCCTCAGCTTCATTTTACCCTGACTGAGATTGTTCTAGAAGTTTCTCCGAATCTATCTGAAGTTTAGCCTTTTTTGTTGGGTGGTCAGAAGTTGATCCACTTTCAGTTTCTTTTCTTTTGGGAGACATCTTTTAACTACAAACAATAGAAAAATAAAAAATACATTGCATTTGATGTCTGCATAATTTTTTTAAAAAAGGTGAGACACATTTCAATAAATTATTCTACACCACATAACAAAAAAGATACTCCAACGGACAACCTATCAGTTGAAACAGATGGAGAACCCAAATCTGTTTGAAGGCCTATTTAATATCTCCCAACAGATATTCCACTTGTTACAACAGATGGACAAATTTCAATAAATTATTCTACGCCATATTACAAAAAATACTGCAACAGAAAACCCACCAACACCATCGCCAAAAAACACAAATACCACCACCACCACCAACAGCCACAACCAACACCACAAATACCATCCAACAATACCACGACAGTCAGCAAAACAATGAGAGAAAAACTAGGGTTTTTATCGGGTGCTTACTACTTTTTTAGCATCAAAACTCAAAATTGTTAACCCATTCTCGAAGATAATACAACTAAAAGTCTTCTTTTTTATCATTAACTAAACAACCCTATTTTTTAAACTAAAAAATAAATGTAGAACTCTTCTCGAACTCTGTTACCTATGAAGACAGATTAAATGATGGATACAAGCGGGAATAAATTCAGAAAAAACAACTATATGTGGTCGTCAATGGGAAGAAAATTGACCTGTATTGAAGGATTACACAATATGTTGTGTATTTGTTGTTTGTATTTTTGAGAGAGAGAGAGGAGACCCCGAGAGAGAGAGAGAGAGAGACAGAGAGAGAGAAGAGAGAGAACTTCAGATTTGAAATGAAAATTTTTTCACGCAAATGGATGATTTGTATGGGTTGATTTGTAATTTTGGAAAAGAATGACAAGTTTTGAAATTGCTAATTTGGTCCGAATTGATCTTAATTAATTTTAAAAAATTTAAAAGATATAGTTTTAAAAACATTGAGCTGATGAGAACTCATTTCAACTCAGAATGATTGATCGACGACTCGGGTGGGGATAAATGCAATACTAATGCCATGCAATTGCAAAGACTTATTGGATTTGTAGTTAACCCTGTGAGCTCATTCATTCATCCCTAGTTCCACTTAAATTAACTTAGGTACTATCACTATCTTAACATTGAGTTGATGAGAACTCATTTCAACTCAGAGTGATCGATCGACAACTCGGGTAGGGATGAACGCAATAACAATGCCATCCAATTACAAAGACTTGATTGGATTTGTAGTTGACCCTGTGAGCTTATTCATTCATCCCTAGTTCTACCTAAATCAACTTAGGTACTATCACTATCCTAACGTTGAGTTGATGAGAACTCATTTCAACTCAGAGTGATCGATCGATGACTCGGGTTGGGATAAATGCAATACCAACTCCATGCAATTGCAAAGACTCAAATGGATTTGTAGTTGACCTTGTGAGCTCATTCATTCTTCCCTAGTTCCACTTAAATCAACTTAGGTACTATCACTATCCTAATATTAAGTTGATGAGAACTCATTTCAACTTAGAGTGATCGATATCGTCTTGGGTTGGGATAAATGCAAAACCAATGCCATGCAATTGTAAAGACTTAATTGGATTTGTAGTTGACCCTATGGGCTCCTTCATTCATCCCTAGTTCCACCTAAATTAACTTAGGTACTATCACTATCCTAACATTGAGTTGATGAGAACTCATTTTAACTCGGAGTGATCGATCGATGACTCAGGTCAGGATGAACGTAATACCAATGCCATGCAATTACAAACACTCGATTGGATTTGTAGTTGATCCTGTGAGCGCATTTATTCATCCCTAGTTCCTCTTAAATCAATTGCAATAAAATCCATTGCAACAAACGACTGAGCTGTTGAAAATTTTCAAACAAATATCCATATCTCTTGCAACAAATGACATATATAATTTAATTATCAAAGATACAGTTGCATATGTTGTGACAGATGACTGAGATGTTGGAAATTTTCAAATAGATATTTATATCTGTTGTAACAGATGACATATCTGATTTACTTAATTATCAAATGGATATTTTCATCTGTTGTCACAGATGATTGAGCTGTTGGGTTTTTGAAATAGATATTGTTATCTGTTGTAAAAGAGACTAAGTTGTTCAGATTTCTAAACATATATTTATACATGTTGAAACAAATGCCATATCTGTTTGAAAATCTTTTTTTTTCTTTTAATTTTAAAGCAAGTTTCTGATTCGAGTAGATAATATCAAGTAGTAGTACTTACTAGTAAAGGTGGTAAAAAATATTTCTTGAATATCTCAAAAGTTAGTTCATTGAGCAGTCTTGTCTTTTCTTTTCAATGTCACTAGTCTTAGTATTCCTCGTGCCCCTCAAATTATTAATAAAATTAATGAATATTAATTAATGAATATTGAAAACCCCTACGTCTACGTACACAATACATCTATAGAAATTATCTCATCTTTTTCTTCAGCTGCAGTTTATTTTATTCAACTCTTATTTTTTTCTTTCTCTCTTCTTTAGGGTCACAACCTTTTTTCTCTCTTTTATCTTCTCTTCTCACAAAGATCCTTTTGGTTCTAAACCGATCCATATCTTTCCTCGACTAAAATTGCTATTTTGATCCTCTTTTTGACATTAAGGTATGGTTCATTGTTGCTCTTTCATTCTCGTCTTCTTCTTTGCAAGTTATTTACATATATTTTTTTATTTAATTAGTATTTACCCATATCATATTTATTAATTTTTTTTAAGGAACTTTTAAGTGTTGAATAAATAAATCAAGAATTTTTATTACAATATGCAAAAAAAGCGATCTGTTGGGAGAAGTTTAGAAGCCTTGTTGGCAGTATCATTTTTGTTGTATGTATTTTATGTTTTTCTTTATTGTTGATGCAGTTATTGATGTTGTTGGTGGGGTTGACATTGTTGGAACTTTTGGCGTGGTGTTATTGATGGTTCTGGAACAAAGGATATTGTTTCTTTGTTGTTGATGATGTTGTTGGAACAAATGTTGTTGTTTCTTTGTTGTTGATGTTTTTTAGTTGTAGTTTATACTGTTGTTGATGTTGCAATAGATGGGGAAACTATTGGAACAAATTAAACCACCATAAAGGTTGGTTTGATGTATTCCATCAGACTCCACATCTATTGCAATAGACTCCACATCTATTGCAACAAACTCCACATTTGATGCAACAGACTCTACATCTATTGAAATAGATGGATAATGTTCTTTCTGTGACATCAATTTTTTTTCTCTTCTTTATAGATATAAGGAACTGATAGTTGATCAACTTTTGTCAGACCATCACAAGAGGCTGCAGTAAAGATGGGTTTGGAGAAATAAGTTCCATGTAGATGGAACCACTTCATATGTGGGAGGTATGTATTACTGATAATGTTATCGTGGAAACACACATAGAGTGCACTGATTTTATATTACTGATAATGTTATCGTGGAAACACACATAGAGTGCATTGATTTTGTAAATGATGTTTTACTGATTAGTCATAGATCATTCAAACAAGATGTCTGTAATTTTACAGTTAAGTTTGGTAGATCCGAACTGATAAGGCTGAGGGACCATGAATATGGTTCTAATACCCTGTTAAGATTTAATATCGGTTGTTGCTCATGTTTATTTGTCAAGCATTGTGAAGGGATCTAGTTTTGGTGTCATTGTAAAGAGATTCAATAGCGATTGGGCTAACTTTTAGGGTGCATTGGACCCTTAAAGGGCCTTCTAAGTTTAGCACTGCATCTAACAAGAATGGAAAACCAATATTGTTATTTACCTTGCCCAAATTTATATAGTTGGGTTACTCGCTCGGGGTTATGATTATACGCCAGAAGGTGCGGTAGGAGAATGTTTTCTGAAGAATTACTCCCTGGCAAGCATGTCTGGCGACGGTATAGACTTTTGCATAACAAATATCTTGTTATTTATATTAGAGAAGAGCGATCAACAGAAAGGCTGACAGATTGAGATTGTTTGATTTGTCCACTAACTCAGTCATATTTTTTTGATAGGGTATTGTTTGATTTGTCCACTAACTCGGTCATATTTTTTGATAGGGTAATGAGCTCGGAGTTATGTAATGTTTGATAGGCTTGGTAGAGTCGGTTTAGATCACACGCTACGTAACTTCTTGCTTATTAAATTATCAAATTGGTTGAGAAGGATGCATGGAGCAATGCTCGATCAGAGTGTGTTTTTCAGCTGTTTGGACCACATCCTCAATGTGCATCAACATATTTTGACCTACAACAAATATAGTGACCCTCCATGTATCCTTTAAGGCTTCTGAAGAAAGTGTTCTTAAGGGCTTCTAGAATGCCACAACTTTGAAGGTTGCGTTCCTGATCCAGCTCACAAGAGATGATGGACTCCTTACCAACTTTGAAGAAGGCAACGACCTGCTTGAATACAAAATCAGCAAGTTGGAGGCAAGCTTGAAAATTATCGGGATTCACATACTACAACAAGCATCTGATCTTCTCCCAGGAATGTTGAAAACATGCTAAGGCAAGAAAACATAATCAATTATAACCATATAGCTAAGGAAGCAATGATACTTTATTTGCCTTTCAATCTCGTTTGTGGTTCTGATCAGGTTAACGGCAGTGGACCTGATTGAAAACACAAACAAGAAGGCATGGGATGAAATTTAAAATTCAGAAATTGCCACCTTTGCTTAGATTCCTTATTTTCACTGCAGTTGCTGTTGACGTAAGTTTTCTAGACTTGTTGTACATCATTTCAACCCTCGATGCCCGTGAGGCTGCTTTGTTGGGCTTCTCTTATTTTCTATCTAGGTGATAATCCCAACCACGCATCTCCCTAGCAAAGTGTCTATTTGCATTATTTTTCTTTCAGAGAGACAATAGATGAAATTACATTACCGGATACACTTTCATAGTTGCACTTAATTCAGATTTTGCTTCTTTTAAGATAATTCCATCAGCCAGATTCATTAGAAGTTACTTTCTACCCTATGTCTCTTCTTCAATTAGCTCTCAGATGATATAGTCTTCCATCAACCTCCCATTTTCCCTCGAAGGCATTCTCCTAGCACACCTTCTGGCATATAATCATCACCCCGAGAGAGCAACCCAATCATATAAATTTTGGCCAGGAGAATTTCTATTATTTTTTGTTCTTGTTTGATACATGAGAGGCTTCGAGGGCCCTCTAAGGGTCTAATACACACTTAAAGTTAAGTCCAATTGCTATTGGTTCTCTGCAGTGACGATAAATATTGATCCTTTCTCAAAACTTGACACGCATAAACGCTAGCAACAACCGTCAGTAATTCATAACAGGGTATCTGCACCATATTTATGAGGTCCTCAGCCTTATCAATTTTGAACCCATCAAACTTATCGATACAATACAGGATCTTGTTTGAATGATCAATGCCTAATCGATTAAAAATTGCATTCACAAAAATATTGTACTTTGTGTGTGTTACCCCGGTGACCTTATCAATAATATATACTTAACTCCTACACATATGATAGTGGATCCATCTGCATGCACCTTAATTTACCGAGCCCATCTATGGCTTAAATTGAATAAACATATGACTAGCTAGTAGCAACAGATGACACATCTGTTTATACTATCAAACAATTGGAGACATCTGTTACGACAGATGATCAACCTATTGGAACATATGACGTATCTCTTGGAGAAATCTAACAGATATATACATCTGTTGCAAAAGATTACCAGTATACTGTAAGTTATCTAACAGAAATAATATATTTTGCAACAAATTACCCATCTGTTAGATTTATTTTAAAGCAATTTTCTTTTCTTTCCGAGATACAATAATTTATAAGTAGGTCTCTCCTTACAAATATGGATGATATAGATTCGTACAAGAATATTCATATTGAGTCCTTGCGTCAACTTCAAAGGCAGTTTGATGAACTCCAGAGAGATTTGGCTGACTTCGGAGCAAGGCTGCCGGATGAAAAATGTCCGATTGATAATAATAATAATAATAGTAGTAGTAATAATTAGGTAATATTTAGCGCATGTATTTTCCTCCTCTTGTATATCAAATCTACCCAAGAGATTCAAAAATCTATGAACATTCATTTATTTTGTTGTCGACTTTGAATTTTTAATTCTTAGTTAGTATTTAATAATCATTCTGTTTATTCCTTATTCTCAATATGTCGACGGTTGGTGGTAGGGATTGAGCAATTTGTGTCAACAGAGGTTAATCTGCTACGACAGACCAATCATATGTGGCACCTGGCGGTTATTAAAAAAAAAGGGTTGCTGTTATTGAGAGGGTGAAAAATACATGACTTTCCGATTATTCAATACGAAAAATGTTTCGTAAATAAATAATAAGGAAATAAATGATACACACAATTTATACCATAAAAGAACGGTTATTTAATTTTAATAACTGATAGTGACTTTTCTCCATTTTTATTTTTGAATTTATTTTTTAAAATTATTTATTATATAATAAAAAAAGTCACAATATTGGATTAATTAACTTATATGATGATGATGGTTAAGAAAAAGAAAAACAAGGTGATCGGTCGTGACTTTTTATCTAAAATAAAAACACATACATTCATCAGTGTTGATGATGCATCAAATTCCCTATTTGTTGCGACTGATGTATCAGCTGTTACAGGAAATAAAAAAAGATATTAATATAGAATGTCTATTTGTTGCTACAATGGTATATCTATTGCAACTGACGGTTTATCAGATTCAACAGATATACAATTTGTTGCCAAAAAATAAAAATGGTTATTATTTTACTAAAGAATTTGAAAAAGTGTTTTTTTATTTATAAAATAAAAAAGTAAGCCAATTTGGATTAATGATATGATGATAGTTTTTTTTTAACAGTAGATTATATGTTGCAACAAATATATTATCTGATGCAATAGGTTTACTATTATTGCAATAGATGATATATTTGTTGTCATAGATGATTTATCTGATGCAATCGATATCAAATCTGTTGTCACAACCCAATAAAAATGGTTCTTTAAAAGAACTAATTAATAATAATAATCTAAAAAGTCATGACTTATCACAATATTTCTTAATTTAATTAGTCATTATTTTTCATATTAATAAAAAATATAATTAATAATGAAGGTGAATAGTTAGATTATATGTTGCAACAAATAGGTTATCTGATGTAACAGATATAAATCTTTTGCCACAACCCAATAAAAACGGTTCTTCGAAAGAACTAATTAATAATAATAATCTAAAAAGTCATGACTTATCACAGTATTTATTTTCTTAATTTAATCAAAAATATAATTAATGAATGGAGGTGAATAGTCGCGCCTTTTTGCCTTTTATTCAAATTCAATCCTCTATAAATAGGTCTCTCCTTACTCAATCATTCATTCAACTACACTCTATTTATTTATTGCATCTCGTCTTTCATATTACACTCTAGAAGATTATGGCTGACCCAGTGTGGGACGTTGCTTTTCTGCAAGATGCCGTGAATGAAATTCGTAATCAAGTTCGTGACCTGCAATGGAAACTGGGAGGAGTTAGAGCAAGAATGCTCCGCGAGATACGCAGGTTGAGAAGGGCCTTGCTACTTCCGGTTGAAGATTGACTGACTAGCAACGATGATGATGATGATGATAATAATAATAATAATAATAATAATAATTAGATTATTATTTTTCTTTTAGTCTATTATATGTATTTTTACTTGTTTTTGTTTAATAAAAAAATTATGTTTGATCTTTGACGTTTTAATCCATATTTAATTTTCATTATGTCTATTATCTTCTCAACAAACATGTCGACGATTCGACGTAAAAGGGAATAATTTAGAATCTAGTAGCAATAACAAGATTTATCTGTTGGGTTTGTAGCAGGGGCTGATGTGTTGTTCAAAATAAATTACTCATGTTACAACAGATAAGAAGTTTGATGCAACAGATAAATAGTCTGTTTCAACAGATGACTAGTTTGTTGCTTGGCTCTGACATTTTAATTTATTCTCCCTCCGTCTCAAAGTACCCATCCCAAATTGAGATGCCACCTTGATTAAGAAAAATAATTAACAACATGTCTAGTTTATCATAACCCACTGATCAGTTGGTGGGACAGTAGATGTATTTGAAATAACCATTGTTTGCTTTTCAATCAAAATTTTGTAAAAGAAGAAGATTTTAATGTCGGTCGGCGTATAGTCCCCCTATTAAATGATGTTTCCATTTTAATTTGAAGAAAAAATGATTAATGCAAAGGGTAAACATGGATTTTTTTTAATCTTTACTTGATTAATAAAAAAAGACAAGTAAAATGAGAAATTGAATTAGGAAATTTAGGATGAGTAATTGGACGTAAGGAGTAATTTTGAATAGCAATAGCAAGAGTTGAAATATATTGGTTATCTGTTGGGTTTGTGGCAGGGGCTGATTTGTCTTGTTCCAAGTAGATTAATCATTTGTTGCAACAGACATCCTGATGCAACAGATAATACGTCTGATGCAACAGATAAATCTTCTGATGCAGCAGATAAATGGTCTGATGCAATAGATAAATCTTCTGATGCAACAGATTACTCATCTGATGTATCAGATGATTTATCTGTTTAAATTGTGGGCACTTATGCTGGATTTATGATCGGAGTTCTATCCATTGTTGAAAAAATAGAAGTGTACCCAGATGACAAATACGAATAAAAATCATAATTTTACTTACCATAGTCACCTATGAGTAATGCCAAAGTGGAAAGTGATGTAGTAAATAAAATTTAACCTAAGAAATTGGTCAGATCGCAGCAGTAGCACTATACCAACAACAACAACAACAATAAATGGTCGACAAGAAGAAGATGAAGCTGATAATAAAGTAGAAGATGATGATAATGAAGCAGAAGATGATGAATAAAGCAGCAGAAACAGTGAACAATAAAAATCATTAAGAGAGAAAAAACAACAATGGATGAGAAGAGAGAGGAAGGTGCCTTTTTTCCCTCCATTTCCTGTTATTTTAGGAAAATATTGGGATCAAAGTATAAATTTAAAAACTTGTGGGTTATTTTCAAACTTCCCCAACTTTCTTAATCCATAATAAAGTAATATTAATCCGCACTATTTATTTGAGATTAATCTATTTTGAATTTAATATAATCCGAATTTCGTTTGGATTTCAATTTAATTAAATTTCGTTGCCCACAAAATGCCCCCTACTTCAAGACTTGTCAAGATATTTAATCTTTTTGAAACTAGACTTGAAGTATGATTTATTTAAACATGCTTTTCTTTTTGAGACTAGACTTGAAGTATGATTTATTTATACATGCTTTCTTCGTGCTTCAAAGATTTTCATAAAGCTGAACCATGCAATTTATATATTGATACCGCCTCTAAAAAAATCTCTTATTATTTTTCATGAATCTTCTACACATAAGACCCGTTTGTGAGGCGTGACATCCATTCCAAATAGATTTTGGAAAATTTTTCACCTTACTTAACCAGGAATAAAACTTTTTCAATTTGAATTCATATTGGAGAAGGAATCAACCCCCAATTTGAATTTGAATTGGAGATGGAAACTCTTCCAATTTGAATTTATATTGGAGAAGAAAACTACCCCCAATTTGAATTTATATGGAAAAAGAAAAATAACCCCCAATTTGAATTTATACTAGAGATGAAAACTCTTCCAATAGGAGAAGGAAACATCCATCCTACGACTCTATAAAAGGAGATAGGTTCCCCATTTTTTTAATAACAATTTTGGGGTTTTCAATCCATGAGATATCGAGGTAATTTCTCCCCCCTTCTTTTCTTTTATTTTCGTCACTTTTTTCAGCACAACATGTTAGTAGTAAAAAATTCATATCTAATTATAGGAATATCGAAATCATGAACCATTTGATATTCCCGAAACTAGACATCAAGATCTATAACATATCCAAAATTCAATATTAAACATCTTCAATATAATTCTTGATAATTTTTTGAATTTAGCCCTGAATTTTATCATGCTGAAAATTTCAGATCTGCATGTCTTTACTAAATCTTCCATATCTCGATGTAGGAATGATGAAATCATAAGGATCTTATTTTATTGTGAAACTAGACTCAAAGATATATAACATATCCAAAATTCAGATTTTAATACTGTAGACACTGAAATTTTGTGGACTCTGCAAAAAGAGTTCAATTTTGATTAGAGTTCTTGGGGCTACTTTACCCTAAATCTAGATTGATGGATACTCTACCTAAACCCTAAATTTAGCTTATTTAAAGGGTAACATATTTCCTGAAATAGGTATCTTGAATATCCCATAAACTGATGGGTATTCGTAAAATGATCGGGATCTCTAATATCCCACAAAATCATGATGGCTATTCGTAAAAAGATCGGGATCTCCAATATCCCACAAAATCATGGGATATCCGATCATCCTATGTTCGAGAAATAAGCCACTAATGGACCTCGAATTATGGAGAAAATCGAGAGAAGAATCAAGGGAGAAGAAGATTTGTACCCACAATCGTATATCAATAAAATTGTTGTTTCTTCATATTTTTATTTATATTTAAAGTTTATTTTCCATAAATTAAATTATGTTATAAACAAATTGGCACATCCAGTGGGACGAAATCTGCCCTTCATCTCTTCTCTCATAAATCAAATATGCAAATCTGTAGCCTCAGGATCGTAAAAATGGAAGTGGTACTTCAAGACTCGTCTTTGAGTTTCATCAAGTCTACACTCTGACAAGCCTTGAAGCAAGGGACATTTGTAGACAATTAAATTTTGTGGACTCTGCAAAAAAAGTTCAATTTTGAATAGAGTTCTTGGGGGATACATTACCCTAAATCTAGTTTGTTGGCTACTCTACCTAAACCCTAAATTCCGCCTATTTAAAGGGTAATATATTCCCTGAAACAGGCATCTTGAATATTGTCACACCCCTTTTTTAACCAAAAAAGAATTGTAATTTTAAGTTTGAAAAGGGTTTTAATTATCGAAGTGACAAAAGATAATTATTTGTTTCGAAAAAGGATTCATTTCAAATGAACTCAAAGTCGCCACTTGGCATAATCCAGTGTGTCTAATCCGGTGTGCCAAGTCACCTTTGAAAAATCCTTTCCAAAATGATTTGACTCTTTTTAATCTGGTTTGCGAGTAGAGATCCCGACTAAGAAATTCTGATGACCGAGGGGAAGGTGTTAGGCACCCCTTGATCCTATGGTTCGATCACGATCGATTGGTAGAGCATATCGTCTAATTTAATACTACAAATGTATAAACCACATAAACACACAATAATTAAACAAACAAACACAAAAAAATGAATCCCAAAAATATAATGTCCAGTCCAATTATATAGTCCAAAAATAAAAAATGTGAAATGTAGACCTACACTCACCTACGCTAGTCCTAACCTATGCTCCAACGCTTTACCCGATGCCTCGGGCCTTCATCACGAACCTCTTTCACCAATGTAATACATCGGGGCATTCTCCGGTGAATAAATACAATGTCTCTCAGGGCATTCCCTGGCTAAATGAATACATTTTTCAAATACGGTAAACAAGACATTCAACAAATATTTCAAGCATTCCAACAATCCACCAATTCTAAATTTGCTTACCCGAGCCTACTATTTGGCTACCCGCTCAATGACATATCACATTCAACATCGACAATGAATCAAAATATGATAATATTCACTTTTACTAATTTCGATTCGTGCCCCCAACTTCATTTTTATCAATCACACCATCAAAATTACCCAAATTCGCTCCTCATATCACCGAAATCACATCGTCAAGCACATAATCATAACATCAACAAAATCAAGCAATCATAATTACCCAACACATAATCACCAAATCACATCATCAAAATAGAGAGAAGAGATGAAGAATTGGACCTGAAATAGGGGCGTTCAAACTGTGTTATTCAATTAAAGAGAGTCTGCGTCCGGAAACCTTGAACCGAACCTTAATTCGAACCCAATCCGACCTCAATCTAACCCTTTTTGTTCTGTTTTTGCCAACCTAAATAAAAAAATCACGAAGTAAAGATAAACCCACATTTAATTTCGTACCCCGCTACTGTTTCATCGAAGAACGGGAACAGGGGGTTAATTTATTTTGGTCTTTCTGATGGATTTTGGGGTTGCCTACTTTGCTTTAGTGATGGTGGTTGAAAATGGTTAATTCCAGTGAGAAGTTTGCTGGACAACTCAAGCCAACTGACTAGATCCCTCGTTTCATGGCTTCCAACCCCTTCTAATGCAATTTCTCTCTCTCTCATAGCTTTTCTCTATTTTTCTCCACTTTCTTTCTCACTGTGTGTGGGGGGGTTGTTTTGTGTAGTGTGTGCGTGATGTCGTGTGTGTGGAGTCGAGGCTGTAAGAGTGTGTGTCGTGTTTTTGTGTGTTGATGGTGAGAGCAATAAAAAAGAAAAAAATAGAGATGTGTATGGTGGTTTTCGTGAGTGGGGTAGGACTTACAACTTTTGAACTCGATTCAAATAATGAGGATTAACTCATGCCTCAGTTTCTTTTGGCTGGGTGACTCTAAATTATTTATTTGGTTGGACCGAGCCAGAGTAGGAAAGCCTACGTATCTCAACCCCGAAAGAGGAGAATCAGGTCACACGTAGTTCCGGTAGCTTGTTCTTTTGCTTGATTCTGATTTTTTTTTCTTGTATTGACTCCTTTCTCTTAGTGATTTTTCTGACTCTTTTTTTGACACTCTTTTTTTGTTTTAGATATATTTCCTTTTTCTTCTTTTTTTGAAATTTTTCTGACTCTATTGTTGTTTGACACTTTTCTTTTGAGTCTTACTGACTCTATCTTGATTCCAAAGGAGGGGTATGAAATAAAAATAGGACTAAAGCTCAAATAAGGTAAACAAAGGATGACACGATGTTTGAATAGCAGAATAAAATGTCTTCATTATATCAATACTTGAAAATGCAAGTATATATCATGCAATATGAAAGTGAAAGATGAAGATCATTTGTGACACTTTTAACAACACTAACTTTAACTGATCTTGTGTGACGCTACTTCTTTAGAAACCTCCATGTTTGTTTTACATTCCTCATATCGAATGACTCATGCTTTCGTGGAGCTGATTTTCTTTCTGTTCCTTTTGATTTAGGGATCACACGTCTACTATTTGACCTAATTGAGCTATAATTTTCAATTTATCACCAAGTTATTCTTGTGATTCTCAAAATAATTGCCTTAATTTAAAAGAAGGATTCAACTTGTCACCAAATATCTCAACACTCTACCTATTTTCTCAAATATTTTCTGACTTCAGCCCTTTGATTTAGTGTGTCATGGTTAAATTGAATTTTAAGATCTGACTGAAAATTCTGCAGGCATGTCATATCACTAGAATCAACATAAAATGAACTTTATAAAGAAAACAAATTTACAAACAATACCTATTTAAAACATATAGGGAAAGGGACACTCCATTTAGTTAAAATGAAAGATAGAAGGGTTTGAACATAATGACAAAGGGATAAAACAAGATAGATCCCGAACTACAACCCTGAAATAATTTGAATAATAGAAAATAAAACAAAACATACTACCAGACCTCTTCTTAGTAGGGAGAGGGGTGACTTCTCAATTTTTCAGCCTGGCATCTTAGCCACTGGTTTGCATATCAGCATGACTAGAGCTTTCCCCACTGCTAATGGTCTGTACCATAATTGATTTATCTTGAATCATCTTTTCAATTTTTCTTTTCAAAGCATGAAAATCTTCAATACTGTGACCCGGAACATCAAAATGATAGGCACATCATATATTAGGATCAAAGTTTCTTGAATGCGGGTCAGGAGTATACCCAAGGAGAGGAGTGATCATGCCCCATTTTACCAATCTCTGGAATAAACTGGCATATGACTCTCCAATTGGTGTAAAGCTATCCCTTGACTTTTGCCTCATTTCATTATTTGGCTTGGATAAAAAATCTGGCCTAAAAGGGCTTTGGTATGGTTTTGGAGTTTAAGGATGACTCTGAGGAGTTGGTGCACGCCATTGTGGTTAATAAGGGGATTTAACATATGGTTGTGCATTGTATACTGGATATGGAGGTAGAGGAATATAGTATAATGGATTTTGGGAGTGATTCTGTGGAGCTTGGGCATAATTTGGGTTTGAGGGTAACGATGATGCAGTCTTCTTGATCGTGCGCGCTGTCCAACTATAATAGCAGAAACATTATCCATATTCTTCTTCGCCCCAACACTTCCCTAACCCTTTTTAATTGCTTGAGTATTTGCTTTCAATGTTGCAAAACTCACAATGCGACCGGTTTTAATTCCATCGTCTATCATCTCCCCCATTTTGAGAACCTAAATCAATGGCTTGCCTAATGAAAGTAACAAGTGTTGATAATGTGTTTCATCTTGCACTTGAATAAACACCTCCACAAGCTTACTTTTTTTCATTGGTGGTTTCACCCTAGCAGCTTGTTCACGCCATCTAATCGCATACTCTTTGAAACTTTCAGTACTCTTCTTCTTCTTCTTCTTCATGTTAGTTAGGGATTTCTCATCAGGAATCAACTCCACATTGTATTGGAATTGTTGCACAAATTTATTAGCTAGGTTGTCCCAACTAATCCACTTGTCGATGTCTTGATCAACAAACCATTCCAAAGCTAGGCCTGAAAGACTCTCACCGATATATGCCATGAGTAATTCTTCCTCCCCCCAGCACCCCTTAGTTGGTTGCAATAATGTCTCAAATGTGCTATAGGATCTCCATGTCCATCACAATTCTCAAACTTTAGCATTTTAAAACCAAAAGGAAGATGAACACCTGAAACATGCACAGATCTTTATATGAGACACTTTTATACCCTCCAAGTCCTTGGAGGTCCTTCATAGGAAGTTCTAAAATTCTCAATTTTCTGGTCATTTTTTTTCCTTCTGTTATAACAGGCATCTCAGTGTTAAGAGAAAATTTAGGCGGGTGAGTGTAGCCATAAGGATTAGTCGACTTAAATGTGGGATCTATAGCATGATGTTGATCAGTTAAAATATTCAATACAGGCTCTCTCGAAGAGTGGGGAGGGACAACTTGTGGACAAACCTCAAAAGTAGGAGCTTCAGGTGGGGATAGGGGTGCAAAACAGGAACAGTGGGTGGAGCTGAGCATGTGGTAGCTTTGTGTTGAGGAGTGAGGAAATGAATATTAGAAGTTTTTGGATAGTGTTGCTCTGGAGTAGATCCTGATGCATGTTATAACGTGTCAACAACAATAGAAAACTGTGCATATGACACTAGAGGCAAGCTAGAAAGATATTCAAGATTATCTGTGGGAAATGGAGAAGGCGGCAACACATTAGCCCAAGCTCGATGCATTTCTACCATTTGCTGCCTTAATTTCCAAATCACTTCATTAGCTTTAAAATTCTCATTCCCCGAACTCCTTATCTGATTAGTGACCACAACTTCAGTATTCCTGTTGTCCATAACTTTCTCTTTGACTTGGTGCAATATGGAGGACCAGCCAAAACTCCACAAACCAACTACCTTAAACTAACTGGACATGAGATAGCAAATGCATTAGAGTTCAACACTTTCTCAAAACCTTTTTCTTTTTCCTTTTTCTTTGAAAAAATCACCGAACCCAAGAAGGGCGCCTACGTATCTCACTCCCGAGAGAGGAGAATCAGGTGTGCATAGTTTTTGAAGTTTTGCCAAAATAGCCAATTAAACTCTTTTTCTTTTCTTTTTCTTTTTCTTTTTCTTTTTTTTTTCTTGAAATTTTAAGAAGAAAGGAAAATAAAAAATTGTCAAAAGAATTGACGAAAATCTTTTTGAGTTTTTCATCTTTATCAACCTATACAAAATGAAACCTATGATTACCAAAGAAACTCTTTTTGGGTTTTCAATTTTGAATTTCATATGAAAATGAAACGTGAACCTATTAAAGAAAAACCTTTTTGTAGTTTTCGTTTAAAGATGTATATGAAAAACCGACTCTAAATGAAGAGTGAAGAAAATCTTTTATGATATTTTTTCATATTCATATACAAAATGAAACCTATAATTATCAAAGAAAATCTTTTGGAATTTTCAATTTTGAATTTCAAATGAAAATGAAAATTCGAACTATTAAAGAAAAATATTTTTTGCAGTTTTCTTTTAAAGAAGTATATGACACCTACTCTAATAAAGAATGAAGAAAATCTTTTTGAATTTTTCAAATAGGATCCCCGAACCAACAATAGTCTACCTACGTATCTCACTCCCAAGAGAGGATAACCAGGGATGCGTAGTTCGTCCATATTGGACAATTAAAGATTAAATAACCAACTGCACCCTGACTTAAGAGATATGACCACAAATAGATGAGGAAAATCGTCAATAATTTTTTTTGGGGGTTTTCAATTTGACATTTGACATAAATATGACACCAACAACTATGAAAGAGAAAATCTTTTTGGTATTTTGTTATATGAAATGTACAAAACTTCTGCCATCTTTTTGAATTTTTCTTTTATAAAAAGCTCCTAAAAATATTTTTTTAGAATTTTTGAATTGTGAATGCATGCTAAAGGAGATAAAGGGAAAATATTTTTGAGTTTTTTTTATTTCTCAGGAAATGCGTGAAAAAGTTTTAAAAAAATCTTTTTGAATTTTGGGATTGTGAAAAAAAATAAAAGCCAATAAGAACTCTAAAAAAAACTACGAAACACATTTTTTTCACTCCCTTTTTCCTCTTTTTTTTCAATAATTTTTTTCCTACACACTTTACTTCTAACACATGCTTTTGCCCAAATTAGTCTGTCAAATGACCACGTTACCCTCAAAGATGCAACATTTAGCACATAGAGATGTTTTAGAGGTGATTCTCCTACAAAGAGGACCAAGTGGGTCCCGCTAGGTCTCAATATGAAGTAGATATGCATGACCTAAAGGCTGACCTACGCTGGGGTTCACTAACAAGGCTATTCGGGGGAGTGTATGATCGATAGTGACTGTTTTGCTTTCCACCTACTCCATATCAGCTGACGGCTCCCCCTCCTAAAATAAGGATGACTCAACTATTGGTTGTGTACACAGCGTGTACTACAAACTTGTTGCAGAAAGAATTGACAAGGGTTCTGCACATGATGTCAGATATAAAGCAGTAACACATAAGAGAAAAACTGTAAACAAAGAGCACGTAGGCACTAAAAAACAATAACACAAACAATGTTTATACACCCATGATGTCAAACTAAGCCGATACAACTCCAAAAAATAAGCTCAAATACTGAAAACTCCCCAACAAAGTCGTCAGAGCTGTCACACCCCTTTTTTAACCTGAAAAGATTCAGATTTTAAAGTTTGAAAAGGGTTTTTATTAAAGTGACAAAAAAATGATTATTTGTTTCAAAAAATGATTCATTTCAATTGAACTCAGAGTCGCCACTTGGCATAATTCGGTGTGTCAAGTCACCTTTGAAAAATTCTTTTCATAATAATTTGACTCTTTTTAAACTGGCTTGCGAGTAGAGATTCTAACTAAGGAATTCTGATGACCGAGAGGAAGGTGTTAGGCACCCCTCGATCCTGTGATTTGACCACGGTCGATTGGTAGAGCATATTGGCCAATTTAACACTACGAATGTATAAACCACATAAACACACAATAATTAAACAAACAAAAACAAATAAAATAAATTCCAAAAATATAATGTCCAGTCCAATTATACAATCCAAAAATAAAAAATGTGAAATGTAAACCTACACTAACCTACACTAGTCCTAAACTATGCTCCAATGCTTTACCCGATGCCTCGGGCCTTCATCACGAACCTCTTCCGCCAACATAATACATCGGAGCATTCTCCGGTAAATAAATACAATGTCACACCATCAAAATTACTTAAATTCTCTCCTCATGTCACCGAAATTACTTCGTCAAGCACATAATCATAACATCAACAAAATCAAGCAATCGTAATTACCCAACACATAATCACCAAATCATGTCATCAAAATGGAGAGAAGAGATAAAGAATTGGACCTGAAATTGGGGCTTTCAAACTGTGTTATTCAATTAAAGAGAGTCTGCGTCCGGAAACCTCGAACCGAACCTTAATTCGAGACCAATCCGACCTCAATCTAACGCTTTTTATTCTGTTTTTGCCAACCCGAATAAAAAAATCACGAAGTAAAGATAAACCCACATTCAATTTCGTACCCCGCTACTATTTTGTCGAAGAACGGAACAGAGGGTCAATTTATTTTGCTCTTTCTGATGGATTTTGGGGTTTCCTACTGGGGTTTGATGATGGTGGTCGAAAATGGTTGATTCCGGTGAGAAGTTGGCCGAAAAACTCAAGCCATCCGACTAGATCCCTCTGTTCATGGCTTCCAACCCCCTCTCACGCGATTTCTCTCTCTCTCATAACTTTTCTCTATTTTTCTCCACTTCCTTTCTCACTGTGTGTAGGGGTTATTTTGTATAGTGTGTGTGTGATGTCGTGTTTGTGGAGTCAAGGCTGTAAGAGTGTGTGTCGTGTTTATGTGTGTTGATGGTGAGAGCAAGAAAAAAGAAAAGAATAGAGGTGTGTATAGTGGTTTTCGTGAGTGCCCCCAACTGATGTGGGTATGTAATGGGTGTATATATTCTGTTGAAAATCAAAAAGGAAAAAGAAGAAAAGGAATCTCCACGTGGGCCCCACCACCTTTTTTTCTATTTTTTTGTCTATGAATGCCCCAAAACCAACAATGGAAAATCCTGTGTGTGTATTGATGAGAATTGAGAAAACCCATGGGCCCCACTCTTTTTTCTCAATGGAAATTCTATTGTGAGGTGTATTGCTACCATGTGGTCCCCTCTATGGCATGGTTGTGTATGTATTTCTGTTGGAAAAATATGGGGTAGGGGATAGGGGGTAGGGTAGTGAGATGAGTGAGTTGGTAAGGATAGGATTCAAACAAGATAAAATTTGTTAGGAATTTTGTTAAGAGTTGTTACTTTTGTATTTTGGTGTGATATAATCATACGGGTGAGGGCACGTCGTAAGACGAGGGTAAAAATGGTACAAATACTTCCGGGGAGGGACAAAATTACGTGTCTACAAATATCCCAAAACTGATGGGTATTCGTAAAAAGATCAGCAATATCCCACAAAATCATGGGATATTTATAAAGAGATAATCCTATATTCGAGAAATACGCCACTAACGACCCTCGAATTATGGAGAAAATCTAGAGAATAATCAAGGGAGGAACATATTTGTACTCACAATCGTTTATCAATAAAATTATTGTTTCTTCATATTTTTATTTATGGTTGAAGTTTATTTTCCATGAATTAAATTATGTTGGAAACAAATTGGCACGCCCAGTGGGACCAAATCTGCCCTTCATCTCTTCTCTCATAAATCAAATATGTAAATATGTAACTGCAGGATCGTAAATATTGAAGTGGTACTGCAAGACTCGTCTTTGAGTTTCATCAAGTCTACACTCCGACAAGCCTTGAAGAAGGGGGAATTTGTAGACACTGAAATTTTATGGTCTCTGCAAAAAGAGTTCAATTTTGATAAGAGTTCTTGGGGGCTACTTTACCCTAAATCTAGTTTGTTGGCTACTCTACATAAACCCTAAATTCCTCCTATTTAAAGGGTAACATATTCCCTGAAACAGGTAACTTGAATATTCCATAAACTAATGGGTATTCGTAAAAAGATCGGGATCTCTAATATCCCACAAAATCATGATTGGTATTCATAAAAAGATCAGAATCTCCACTATCACACAAAATCATGGGATATTCGATCATCCTATGTTCGATAAATACGCCACTAACGACCCTCAAATTACGGAGAAAATCGTGAGAAGAATTCGAGAGAAGCATCAAGGGAGAAACAGTTTTGTAACCACTTCGTTTATCAATAAAATTATTGTTTCTTCATATTTTTATTTGTAGTTGAAGTTTATTTTTCATGAATTAAATTATGTTGAAAATAAACACCTTCAACATTATTTTAGACAACACTTTTGAAGTTTTCTTTAAATTCTGTCATGCTAAAAACCTTCAGATCGGCGCGTCTTTACTAAAACTTCCATATCTAAAAGTAGGAGCGATGAAATCATGAATCGCTTGATTTTTTTTTTGAAACTAAACTAAAAAATATATAAAATATCCAAAATTCATGAATTAACACCTTCAAAATTATCCTATATAAATTTTTAAAGTTGCCTCTGGATGATGATACGTTTTCAATTTTAGGTTTGTGTGGTTTCATGAGACATATCATATCAAGGAGTAGGAACGTTGAAATTGTGAGTGTCCTTTTCCATTGGAAAGAGAACTCTAATATTTACAACACTTTTGGTGGGCAAGCAAACTCAAGCGTGTAATTTGATCCAGTTTTGCCGCTCGAGATACTCTCATATTTAAGTGGGCATTCCTTTTTTTCACATACTCAAGGGTATGTTGTTGTTGTTTGCCACTCGAGCTACTCGCATTTTTAGGTGGGCATTCCTTATTTTCTCCCTCATTCCCCTTTTTTTCTTGTATGTATTTTTTTTATTTTCATAGGGTTAAAGCAAATAAAAATATGCAACCAATGATTGAAAATGGTGGACTTCGGCTTAAGGTGCGAGGCTTCGTCACCTCAAGACCCAACTAATTTTGCTTGAATACGGTGGACGTCATCTTAAGGTGTGTGAGACTTTGTCACCTCAAGACCCGACCAATTTTGTTTGAAGATGGTGGACGTTGGGTTAAGGTGTGCAAGGCTTCGTCACCTCAAGACCCGACCAATTTTGCTTGAAGATGCAATGGTTTTCTTTAAGTATGAGGCCCTTTCACCGATGTATTTATGCAATGGTCTTTTATAAGTATGGACCCTTTTACTGATGCATTTATACGATAATTTTCTCTAAGTATGGACCCTTTTCAATTGTTAGCTTAAGGTGCAAAGGGACAAATCTTGTCCACTTTAAGGCATGAAAATTTTGATATTATTTTAAGGGTAAACCTATGAGAGGCCAGCTTATGGTGCAAAGGGACAAATCTTGTCCACCTTAAGGCATGAAAATTTTGATATTTTTTAAGGATAAACCCGTGAGAGGCCAACTTAAGGTGCAAAGGGACAAATATTTTCCACCTTAAGTCATGGAAATTTTGATATTTTTAAAGGATAAACCCGTGAGAGGCCAGCTTAAGGTGCAAAGGAACAAATCTTGTCCACCTTAAGGCATGGAAATTTCGATATCCTTTAAGGATAAACTCGTGAGAGGCCAGCTTAAGGTGCAAAGGGACAAATCTTGTCTACCTTAAGGTATGAAAATTTGGATATTCTTTAAGGATAAACTCATGATAGGCCAGCTTAAGGTGCAAAGGGACAGATCTTGTCCACCTTAAGGCATGAAAATTTCAATATCCTTTAAGGATAAACTCGTTAGAGGCCAGCTTAATATGCAAAGAGACAAATCTTTTCCACCTTAAGGCATGAAAATTTTGATATCCTTTTAAGGATAAATTCGTTAGAGGCCCGCTCAAGGTGTAAAGGGACAAATCTTGTCCACCTTAGGACATGAAAATTTTAAGATTCTTCTAGTTGTAGGCTTGGAGAACTTTGGCATTCCAAATCCCATTGAAGGAACTCTCTTTCTTTTTGATGGATTGTCCCCATTGAGTCACAAATATTTAGAGTAAGTCCATAATTAGAATAGTTTCATACTTGGCATTCGTATGGAAGATACTGTAGGGACATATTTTTTTTGACACTCATGCAACTGAACATAGAATGAAATTCCAAGCGCATACGTACCTCAATGAAGAGGATCAAGTCACAACATAGTTCTGGGGTGAGTGTTTTTTTCGTGTGTCCTAACTTGTGCCTAGGCCGCCTCTTTCAAGGTTTTCAACCTAGCGTACTTTTTTTAAGTCATACACAGTTTATACTCTTGCGGGCTAGGAGTGGACATGCATTTTATACTCGTGCCTTAAGGAGTGTCATCTTTCTTCAAGGATAGTACTTCTTTAAGAACTTGGCATTGATAGGGTCGATTTTCACTCCATCTGCATTGACAAGATTGTAAGCACCATTTGAATATGCTTCTTATATGGCATATGGTCCATTCTATTTCGGGGTAAATTTTCCTCCAGACTTATGAGAAGTAATTATAGGCCTTCTAATTACGAGGACTTAATCTCCCACTTGGAAGTATCTCAAGCGAACCCTTTTATTGAAAGAATGAGATAGCCAGGCTTGATAACATTCTAGATATTTTTGAGGTTCCAATCTCATCTCATCAAGAACTTCTAACTCCACAAGACACAACTTAGCATTTTCTTCATCGATGAGCCCTTCTTCTTAAAAAAGGTATTTGACGCTCAAGTGGTAGGACTGCTTCAACTAAAAAAGAAAGTGAATATGGGGTTACTTGCGTTGGTGTGCGGTAAGTTGTTCTATATACCCATAGAGCTTCTTCCATTCGTTCATGCCAGTCTCATTTAGATTTGAAGATGTGTTTCTTTAACAAGTTGCATAGAGTCTTATTGAATGCTTCGGCTAGACCATTGGCGGCAACATGGTACATAGAAGACTTGTGCTGCTTGAAACCAAAGAGATCACAAATCTTATTCATCAGCTTATTATCAAATGGCTAGCCATTGTTGGTTACTATATATTGAGAAATTCCAAAGCGGTGGACGATATTCAGTCGGATGAAGTTTGCAACATTTTCTTTCTTTACTTCCTTAAGAGCAACAACTTCGGCCCATTTTAAGAAGTAATCTATCTCGTCCAAGATGTACAAATTTCCACCAAAAGATTTTGATAGTAGACCAATAACATCTATTCCCAAGCATTGAAAGGCCGAGATGCTACAATTGGGTGTAGTACCTCTGAAGGTTGATGTATGAAATTTGCATGGAATTGGAAAACTTTGCATATTATAGCATAGTCCAAGAAATCTTTCACCATCATTGGCCAATAATATCCCATCCTTTTAATGTAAAAATGGAGCTTCGGTTCAGACTGATGTGATCCACAAACTCCCGAGTGTGCTTCTTGCAAAGCTTGATTGCTTCTTTCTCTCCCAAACACCGTACGATCACTCCTTCAAATGATCTTCTATATAGTGTTTCCTTATAGTAAAGGAAGCGAGGTGCATGATGACGAATGTCAGTCCTTATCATTGGGTCCTCTGAAAGTATCCCATAACGTAAGTAATCAATGTTAGGTTGTCGGCAATCTTATTTTGCAGCTTCAGATACGGTAATGAGGTATTCAACTTTATTTTCTTCATCCTCATATGATGGTGGTACTTCCCATTCTTGGCAGATAGTAACTTGTGTCTGATTTGGAAGAGTCAGGGTGGAGGCCAAAGCAGCTAGGGCATCAGCTTGCTTGTTTTCTCTCCTTGGCATATGTTGAAGGGTTGCTTCTCCAAGACACCCCATCAACTTCTGTACATAATCATGATATGGTCGTAGCTCAGGCTTTCTGACTTCATAGCTTACCGAAAGCTTCTTGATCACCAATTGAGAGTCATCAAATACTTGTAGTTATAGTTATTTCATGTCAACTGCCATATCAAGTCCAAGTATTAATGCTTGATATTCCGCAACATTATTAGAGCAATGATTTGTTAGGGTAAATGAGTATGGGATGACCTTTTCATGTGGAGTGATGAACACCACTCCAGCACTAGCTCCATCTCTATGTACGACACCATCAAAGTACATCTTCAATGAGGGTCTAGCTTCAACAACCATTGCATCTTCATCAGGAAGTTCATCACTCAGTTACCAATTATCAGGTAGCGGGTGGTCTTCCAAGAAATTAGCCAATACTTGTCCCTTTACAGTATTTTGAAGAACGTACACAATATCAAACTGTTAAAATTGAAGGTACCATCTTGCAAGTCAGTCACTAAGGACTGGTTTTGATATTACAAACTTGATGGGATTTGCCCTAGACACAAGACGAACAACATGAGCTTGAAAGAAGTGTTTCATCCTTTGAATTGAAAAGGCCAATTCCAAACACAACTTTTCTATTGAAGAATACTTTAGCTCATTCGGCTTCATCATTCTGCTCAAATAGTAAAGAGAGTTTTATTTGCCTTCACTATCTTATTGAGCCAATAGTGCTCCAACTGATCTCTCACATGCCGCGATGTAGAGTATCAATGGTTTCCTAGGTATGGGTGCCACAAGAAATGGTGGCTTCATTAAGTATGATTTGATACTCTCAAAGGCATTACTACAAGCTTGGTCCCATTCGAAGGGAGTGTCCTTCTTCATGAGACGACTAAATGGTTGACATTTTCCAGCCAGGTTTGAGGTGAACCTCTTTAAATATGCTAGACTTCCTTGAAGTCTTTTTAACTCATGAATATTTCGAGGCTCGGGCATCTTTAAAATTGCATCGACCTTGGCTTGGTCAATTTCAATTCCTCGGTGTCACACAATGAAGCCAAGAAACTTTCCAGAAGTAACTCCAAAGGCACACTTCAATGGATTCATCCTAAGTTGATATCTTTGGAGTAACTCAAACACCATTCTTAGGTCTTTTAAGTAGTCGTCTCTCTTTCTTGACTTCACCACTAGATCATCCACATAGTATTCAATATTTTTATGGAGCAGGACATTAAAGATGTTCTGCATAGCCCTTTTATAAGTGGTGTCAATGTTCTTCAGACCAAAAGGCATTACCTTGTAGCAATAAATACCTTTGGGCGTGCGAATGCAGTGAGTTCTTCACCTTTTGGCGCCGTGCAAATTTGATTATAGCCAGATGAACCATCCATGAAGGACATTGCCTCACAACCAGTGGTGGCATCAATCATCACCTCTGGTATGGGGATTGGAAAGTCATCCTTAGGGCATGCTCTGTTGAGATCTCAAAAGTTGACGCAAACTCGAATTTGACCATTCTTCTTCCGTACTGGAACAATACTTGAAATCCACATGGGATAGTTAACTTTACGAATAAAGCTAGCTTCAATGAGTTTGTTAACTTTATTTTTTATCAACGGAACCAACTCTGGCCTAAAGCGCCTTTGGGTTTTCTAAACAAGACGAGTACCATTCTTGACCGCCAACTGATGGACCACTACTTTCAGATCTAATCCAGGCATTTCCTTATAACTCCAAGCAAATAAATCCATATATTATTTGAGTATATCTATATACGCGATTTCTTCCTCCATCTCTAGAAAAGCACTCAGGTAAGTTGGTTTTGGGTCTTCATCAATTCCAAGATTAACTTCTTTCAAGGGATCTATTGTGGCCTTCACTCCTTCTTCAAGTTGAGATAGAGCATCTCCAACATCTTTCTCCTCTCGAGGATCATCGTCGTTGATAGATATGTGGTGACACCAGAAAGTATCTTCCATCTCTTCATCAACCTTCATTTGAGATGAGGCCTCATTCTCATTTTGGGTCATAACATAATATGAAGAGCCAACATTTTCTTCATCTTCCTCATGTTCCGTGGTATAAACCATAGTATGACCCTTTGCTTTTAACACCTTGTTTCATAAAACCACCAGTTCCATATGCTACCTCATTCTAGAAGTAATCAAACATTAGAAATCCTTCTGGATCTTAGGCAACTAGTGCATTGTCGTACTTTGATGACTTCTCCGATGCTTGTTACTTCCTTCTTATTTAGAGGACCCAACCTCTCAAACACAAAAGTTCTTGTGGTTGATTCTCCAAGTCGGTCAAATATAGAAGGCCTTTTGTTGCTTGAAGTAGACTCCTCTTCTACAGTGATGCAGTTACTAACTGCCCTTCTTATGGAAATGCGAATTGGAGGTGGCTGTGTGTATAATAGGCCTTCACGTGCCTGCCTTGTTGTACCTTATGATGAAGGGTTACCCAACTTTGATGGATCATTAGGATTATATCCAACCTTTAATAATAACTTGTATGCATTTGGATCGAAGCCCTCTTTTGTGCGCTTCATAGGAATTGTCATATCTTGTGGCAGATTTTGAGTCACAGACTCTCCAAATAGTCTTGAGGATGAATTTATTATGTAAATCCTCCTAACAGGTAAAGTTATCCCCTTTAGTACATTATCTTGGGCATCAGATGGGTGACTTTCATCTTTCTTTACCTTTGGTACGTATCGAAGAATAGGAGCTGCCTTTTTTTTCGTAGGTGCGATGCTTTCATTATTCGAAGTGAAGAAGGGATTCTTGGTGACAACATTTTTGATAGTAACCGTGACCTTTTCTGATGTAAGATCATCACACTTGGTCTTGGTGACATCTTTAACCTTTTTCTCATTCACAACATAATTCTTTAAGTAGAATTTTGCATTGGTAAAGTGTGACTCAGCTTCAGTGAATGGCTTTTTATCGACATTTATCTTTCTTTCTACTCTTTCTTTGAGGTACTTCAACAATTGATAGTACGAGGATGTGATAATTTTGTTCTTGTGTACCCAAGGCCTACTAAGTAATATATTGTATGAAGTTTTTGCATCGATCACATGCATCAATACATTTGATTGAAAATCATCCATACGAATTCCCAACTTGACAGATCCCATGGCCCTCTGTCCCCCTTGATTGAAGCCTCGGATCATTATACAGATTTTGAACAGTTCGTCTGTAGCGATTCTAATTTCTTCGTTATACAAATAGGCAGAATGTTAAGTCCATATCCCTCATCAATCAAGATTCTATTTATCCCTTTTCCTAGCACTTGACCTACCATGTACAAGGGATGATTGTGTAGGGATCCTCTAAGCATAAGATCATCATTTGTAAATGTGATTTTTGTATTACATACATGTGCCTCTTCTCCAAGAGTTTCAGCAAGCTTTTCGGAAGATGAAGGAACTTCCATGGGTAGTTCTCACTGTTTGCCCCCTCTTTGGCAGTGTTAAAACAAAACACTTCAAGATTGACACAAGTAGTCTTTGCATGAAACAACTTGGTAAGAACTCCTCTAATGTTACTGGACATTGCATTTTTGGAGGTGAAGCTCTGTTACGCTCGTCTTTTTTGGAAGTTCAACCAGCTTCTATTTCCTTGGTTTCTTCACCATTCTCTTTCTAGTTGGCTTCTCGGACGACTTTTTTCGCAGACTCATCTTCTTGTGTCTGAGCCTGGTCACCAGAGTCCAACTTTCATCATCGCCTTCATCAACTAAAGACCCATCAGGCTCTAATATCTTCTCATTATGCTCTTCGACACATATTTAGACTAGGTTGAGTGAGCCAAAAGTGATAGAGATTTGATGAGAACTGGCCGTCTCATCATCGAAAAAGATCATCTTCTCTTTTGCCAGTTGCATGACTTTATCTTTAAAGATAAAGCACTTTTCCAGAGAGTGAATTACGAGCCTATGATATTTTCAATAATTAGGGTCATTGGTCCTTCTATCTTTATTAGGATGCTTCATCTCTGGGAGTTCAATGAGCTTATACTCAAAGAGTTCATAAAAAATCTCAGCAACATCAGAATTAAGGAAGGGATATTCCTTTTCTTGCATCTTTTTTAAAGTTTTCTGATTCAAACGTACTCCAGAAGTCTTCTTCATGCTTTAATTCTTGCTTAACTTTGTGGTGACCTTCACAGGAGACATATCAACATTCATTGACTCCTTGTTGCCATTTTTGGGGACAACCTTGCCCCATCTTTTGAGTTCCTACTTATCATTTCCCCTTCGACGATCATGGATAGACGCTGATCCCTTTCCAGCAAAAGACATGCTCAACTCCATATCGTGAGCACGGGTAGCTATCTCTTCAAAGGATTTAGGCTTAATGCCTTGCAAAGTGTAGAGAAGCTCCCAGTGCATTCCTTGGACGCACATCTCTATTGCAGGAGCTTCGCTGAGCCTATCTTTACAGTTTAGGCTAGTATTTCTCCATCGATTGATGAAGTCAATGACTGGTTCATCCTTTCTTTGCCGAGTATTTGTGAGCTCTATTATGCTTATTGTACGCCTTGTTCTATAAAAGCGATTTAGGAACTCATGCTCTAATTGCTCCCAGCTATCGATAGAATTAGGATCAAGGTCTGTATACCAATCAAAGATGTTTCCCTTTAGGTAACAAACAAACTATTTGACAAGATAGTCACCGTAAGTTCCAGCATTGTTACATGCCTCAACAAAGTATGCGACATGCTATTTTGGGTTCCTTTTGCCCTTAAATTGTTGAAATTTGGGGGGTTGATAGCCGGCAAGCATTTTGAGGCTATCTATCCTCGTAGTGTAGGGCTTGGCATACGTAAGGGAAGATTTGATGACAACATCATACTTGTCTTTGAGGGTCCCTTCAATGAATTCCCTCAATTTCCCAATCGGGATCATTCCCTCAGAAGAAACTTGCACCTCTTTAGTTGGTGGTGTTTGTTTCACAGGATGTTCTGTCTCATGAACCTATGGAGATTTTCCAGGTGCATAGCTAGACTCTCCGTCTATCAGACCGTCCACCCTATCCACTATCTTATCAATTAGAGCCTCTTGATTCTAAACATATTTGTTCAGGCCCTCAATTATCTTTATCAGATTTGTAAGATGCCCCTCCATAGATGAGGCATCAGTCACCATCGTTTGCATGATTATTGGAGACATTGGAGAGTAACATGAATTGTCGCATAAGTGTTGACACCCAATTTTGACCCCCAGGTATTACTTTTAGGTTGCTATTTTATCAAAAGTATTTAATTTTAATTATTAATATTTTTACACATTATTCTTACATTAAGTACATACTAATGTATCACACCCATAATTTAAAAAAATGCATAAATTATTTTATTATCTTTTAGTGTCATTTTTTATAATTTTTCAACTCAAATACGACATTTTCCGTAATGTGATAAATATTTATTAAATTATTTTTCACGTAATTATGCATACTCACATTTTTGCAAATGCATTGTCTAGTGTTGCGTTATTATTATTATTATTATTATTATTGTTATCTATTATTATTATTAATTATTATTATTATATATTATCATTATTTTTATATCAAATATTATTTATTATTATTATTATTATTTATTATTTATTATTACTATTGTTTATTATTATTATTATTATTATTATTTATTATTATTGTTTAAACAGCTGCCAATTGTGTTTATTTCTCTTCTGTTGTTTAATTAGTAGCCAATTTTACATTCAATTCATGTCAATTTTAGCCACAAATATTTCAATTTTAACCCAAATTGAAATTTCAATTGACTGACCCTAGTTCAATCTCAGCCGTTGATCAAAATTGATCCAACGGCTGAGATGGCTTCAAGCAGCCACCTCACTCCCCTCTCTCTCTATATGCTCTTCCTTCTCTCAAAAGCCACAACCACTGCTCCTCTCCGACAGACAGCTACCGCCGTCACTCCTCCACCCCTTACTCCTTTGTCCTATCTCCCTTCTATCTCCTCTCTCTCAAAAAATCAACCACCGTTGATGCCGACCAGCGACCAGCGCCATCGCCGGCTTCCCCATCGCCGCTCCGGACCAATAGCAACAACAAAAAAACTATTAGCACTGGCAGCCATGCAAAATGAGTCACCGTCGTGGTTTCAGTCGCCCAAAACAGCCACACCCGTGCCTCCAATGTTGTCAAACCACTGCTATGCAGCTGGTTCAGCCAACTCCGGCGTGCCACTGCTCCTATCAGCGCCGAACAACAGCCGCCTTCTTTCTCCTCCTCTCCGTACCCCACGCGTCAACAACAATCAAAGGACTAACCGATGCCAAACTCTAAATTTTGGAGGCATGCAGTGAAATAATACAAGTAGTTTTGGATTCGATCCCTTTAACAGTTTGGATTCTCTTTTCTTCTTCTTTAGGTGCTTTGCCTGATTCTAGATGTGAAATTCATGAAACATTATTATTTGTTTTAACATAATTCTTTAAGGTTTCGTGCTTTCCTATATCTTGCAATTAACATATGTGAAAATGCCCAAATACTGCATGTGCTTGATCTTGACCCCAATATGAATTTCAGTATATATGTGCTTGCCTATCGTCTGATTGAAAGTTCTTATTGGCTAACAGGCTATTATTTTGTGCCTACCAGTCAATTCAAATATTTGATTAGATTGGAATGACTGTCTAATTAAAATATTTATGGTTGATCCTAATTGATTCGAGTAGCATGATTAAGGGAAAAGAATTTGCTATTTTCTTTGCTTTTATTTGCTTTGATTGAACATTATTCAATGTAATATTTTATTTAAGGGAAACTTCATGGATTGAGTGATTGCTTTGAATATTCTTCTCTCCTTGATTGAATGCTTTAGACCGCTAATGACGACGTTCCATTAACAGTTATGGAAGGAAAATTTATCTTTGAGTCCTAATTGAATTTTGCCTAATATCCCATCGACAATTGATACATGTGTTTATGAAAATTTTCAATGACTGATGGTGTCCAACCTTCTTTCCTTTTTCTTTCTTCCGAATGACCTTTTACATGCTCAATTAATTGATTCTTTTAGGGACCATCCTAGTTGATTAAGGAAAGGAAATATTCTTAATTGGTTTAGGGATATTTCCTCCTCCCTTGATTACGTGTTCCCTCACTATATAAATCAACCTTTCTTTTTAATTAACCACAGCTCTTCAATTATAGTCACTACTCTCTAAAACAAATAAAAAGAATTACTAGCTATTTTGATAGAAGAGATTGCATATTCTTAAGAGTTCTTTGGTTTTCTTGGAGGCTTACTGGAATTACCGCATATTATTCTTATAAGTACTTGTCATCACTATTCTCATTATTTCTTTTATTGTTTCTCATTAGTAAGTATCTAAAACGATGTAATTTAATTACTTATTTATTCATGGAATGCTTTAACGTGTTAAAAAGCATGTTCATAGGGACCCCCTCTTTGTTGAGTTTGTCATGTCATTGTTTGGTCACATTGTGTATAGAATCATGCCATAGTATCTTGGTTATACCTTTGCCGAGTTATTGCTCTACGGGCCGGGATTAGTTGAAGAGTCATCGGGACGTTAAACATAATATGTTATTCCTTATAGCTGCTGTTTTTCCTTTCTTATTTTAGTACCATTTGATTTGTAACATTATTGTAAAGACATTATATTGATGTAATAATAATTTTGGGGACTGCTCGTGGGTGGAGAATTACGTGCTCTATGAATAGTATAGGTAGGCACGACTTAGGCTTTATCTTTGTTATGTGCTATGTGAACCACTTAGGCACAAAATCTTAGGATTTACTAACGTCTGGGCACTTAATCTACGGTTATTAATTGATACACTTAGAATTTTAACTTCAAGGCTTAACTAAAACCAACATACTATTTATTTTTTACATTAAACGTGTTAATTCATTCTGACATTAAGCATATTAACATACTTCTAGCCTGTTAGCATGATTAATAAATGTTCAACATGTCAACATTAAGTTTAAGCATGTTAACACATTTAGTTTGTTAAGCACTAGATTTAAGCATTTTCCAGCATAAACCAATTAACTTCAGCATGTTAAGATTATGTTTCTGCGTGAATTAATTTTAACATTTCAAAATCACATTTTCGTATAAAACAATTCACGTTCAGCATATTTTACAAGTATGTTAGGTAAAGGTTCAATATGGTATAGTAATTTTTAGCAAGTCGGTATGAATTTTCTGCACATTAACATATGTTTCAGCATGTTAAACTTTAGCATTTTAAACATTAGAATTAAGTATTCTTAGCTTGTTAAACATTAAATTTGAGCATGTCATATCTTCTAATATGTCTAACATTTAAATAAGCAAGTCAATGTATTTTTCAACATGTTAATAAATTTCCAGCATGTTAAACAGTTTATTTAAGCATTTTAGTATATTCACATTAAATTTTTACATGTCCTCATGATCTTGGGTGTATTTATACTCCTAAGCACCAAAACTTATCCATGTTTTAGCTAAGTTTAGAGAACAAAATGCCTAGTTTCTTATTTTTTACTCTACTTCTATGTAATTGAGCTAACCGATGTGATTAACATGATTTCAGGTATTAATGAGGTAGATGAAGACATAATGGGACTATGGAATGCGGATGGCATATGACACAAGAAAGAGTAGCAGTCTGGACCAAATATGGCGTCAAGAAACTATGTCCAAGACTAGTTTGTCATTTATAATTAGTTCAGGGACTTAGAAGACAATTATGAGTGAAAAGATTATTAAAAGACTTAATGCTGAATTTTTATTCATTATTGAATTATTCTGTATTAGTTTTTGAAAGGAGAGTGGCGACTTAGCTTGGAGAGAGAGAGAAAACGTTTCTTCTCTCTTATTTTCACTATTCGCACACCAAGATCGTCTTCTAGTTTTTGATATAATGAATATTTCTATTGTGATTTCTGTTTTATTCATGAGTAGCTAAGTTTATGAATTAGGGTTATGGAAGCCTTGTAGCATACTATCTATTACTTTGGATTTTGAATTCATTATGCATTGATTTGTTTACATCATACTCTCTTCGCTTATCTTGAATTCTCGTGGTTGCAAACATAAAGGATATGCCTTAAAACGCAACTTGTTCAAAAGAAAGGTTGATGTTCGAAAAAGAGAATAGTGACAAGAAAATAGGATTACCAACCCCTATTTCATATCTTAATGCCTTAGCAGGATTAACTACTTGGAGATTTCGTATTGTTTTTGGTAAACGCTTTTGATTCGAGAGAACTAAAGTGAATTAGTCCTTGATGGTTGAGAAACACTAGGATTATGTTATTAAATACAATACGTTTCTCTGTAAGCACGATGCATGTATGAATTCGTAAAGTTCATAGTTAGAAAGTATTGAAAACTACAAGGTGGACATAACTCTAGCTTGTTATTTCTCTGAATTTGAATACTACTACACGTTTTTCATCTTGTTAAACTGAAACCATTAATTTGTGAAACGAATCAAATCCCCCTACTTATTTTATGGAAATGAACAATTAAAAGTCAACTAATCTGCATACAACTTAATTAGCACCATATTCCCTGTGGGATTCGACCCCAACCTAGTTGGGTTATATATTTGACAACGACCGCTTACTCTCTCATAAGAGAGGTGTAATTTGGGTGTATCACCTCACATGTTAGCTCACTCCCCCTATTAAAAAAAAAACTAATTTCAGCATAATAAGTCAATTTTCAGCGTGTTAGATTTAATTTCTAGCATATCAGAATAAAATTTCAGCATGATAATATAAATTTCCTACACTACTTTCAGCATATTAACATAAGGTTCCTGCACATTAGCATATTTTCAGCATGATAGTTAAATTTTTGCATTATTAAAATCGTGTTAGTGCATTTTAGCACATTAATATGAAATTACTGTGCACTAGCACAATTGCCAGCATGTTAAAACGTAGGTTTTTGAGCATTTTCAACATGTTAGACACTAGGTGAAGTACATCATTGTGTTCCTTATTAGGTTAATTCATTTTTAATATTTTTATTAATTTTTCATATTCTCATTATTTTATAACACTTGATTCGTGAGCACAGTTTGTTGACATATTTACCACATTTTAGACACCCTCTTTTAACAACTTGACAACACATTGCTACATCCACGAATCACATTTACATTTTGTCACACTAACACTTATTGAACACTTAGATATCATGCCTATAGGATAACGAACATCAAAATAAATGATTATTTGTCTTTACATGTTTATCAAATTAATCAATTTTTTAATAATCAAGAGACTAACGTGAGACAGTACTTGCTACGTGATGTCCAATGTGTAACGCACTTCGATTCCTAGGCAACATACCTTTATTTTTGTCTAGACCTTAAAACCAATATAGCAAAGTCCAATGCCTCTTGGACAATAGGCGGAACGATAGAAATTGTCACACCCTTTTTACGACCAGAAAATTTTGATTTTAAGTTCGAAAGGGTTTTGTTTATCAAAGTGACGAAAAATAAAAATTTGTTTCGAAAAAGGATTATTTACATGTTTTATTCAGAGTTGCCACTTGCCATAATCCGGTGTGCCAAGTCACCTTTGAAAAATCCTTTTCGAAATGGTTTGACTCTAAAAACTGATCCGCGAACAGAGATTCCAGCTAAAAAATTCTGTTGACCGAGGGAAAGGTGTTAGGCACCCCTTGATCCCGTGGTTCAACCACGATCGCTTGGTGGGCGTATCAGCTAATTTGACATTACAAATGTACAAACCACATAAACACACAAAACATACAAACAAACAAACAAATCCAAAATTATAGTGTTCAGTCCAATTATTACAATCCAAAAATAGAAAAATGCGAAAAATATAAATCCTATTCTAAGCTAGTCCTATACTAAGCTTCAATGCTTCACCCGATGCCTCGAGCCTTCATCTCGATCATCTTCTGCCAACATAGTACATCGGGATATTTCTCGGTGAATAAATACAAATACCTCGGGGCATTCCCCGGCTAAATGAATTTAGTCGATCCAAGTTCGGTAAATAAAACCTTTCAACACATAATCCAAACATTCCACAATCCACAAGTTCTAAATTTTCCTATCTAATCCTATTGTTTGTTTACCCAGCTCGACCAATCATGACACTATTACAATCAACGACATCAATGAATCAAAACGACAATATTCATTTTTATCAACTTTCAATTCCCGCCCCACTTTTATTCTCAAATTATCGATTTTAATTCTCAAACGAGATATCATTTCATCGTACAACACATAAACAATGAATCAACACCAAGTAATTATTCACCATCAACAAAGATCAAACAACACGCAAACGTTCAATCCATAACACCGAATATCATAAAGAGTGAAATAAAAAGAGAGGGAGAAGAGAATCGGACCTTAATTATCGATTTCAATATAGTGTTATTCAATTAAACGAGATAGAGTCCGGCCGGGAACCTCGAATTGAACTTCAACCGCGACCCACCAACTCGAATCCAAACCGAATGAAACTCTACCAACGACAGTGAATACCCGGGATCAATATCCAGACGGATTTCAAACCCAAAAATAAAGACCTCGATATGAAAAATCAAGATCCGAACCCAAAACAACAACTGATGAAGCTCAAAATATGGTTTCAATCTTGAATCACCAACAAAGATGAACCCAAAACTTCAAAAATCTGATAGAAAACTAAACAACCGCACATTTGAACTCCGGTGAGCTAACGGTGCCCAAAACAGATGGACGTAGGTCGGATTCTGGAGAGTTTGAATATTTTCTAAATGGGGTCTCTCGAAAACATTTAAAAATGGACTGTTCTGGCGATATTCTCGTTTCCCTATCGGACTCGTCCAGAAATCAACAGAGAACGACAAGATTCTAGCAAAATAGTCTTCTTTTTGTTGTTAATGTATTATGTGAGAATAAAAATGTGAGTGGATAGGGAGGTGGAAGCTTTTGATTGGGTAGGTTGTTAGGATAAGATAAATTAGTTAGAGGTATTGTTTTTGTTTATTTTTGTATTTTTGTGGGGAATAATTAAATGGGTGAGGGTACACGGTAGGGTAAAGTAAAAATGGGTAAAAATGATATCGGGGAGGGACGAAATTAGGTGTCTACATCATGCCCCCTTTGAATGTAAACATGAAGTGTTTTCAGACAAAGAAGTAGACAGCGAGACCAAATTTTGACCCGACCATTATTCAAAGAAAGAAACAGAAGGAAGAAGGACAACCGGGTCTTGACTTAAGACATCCTACCTACCCAAGTTATGAGAGAATAAAGTCACGGGTATTTCAAAGGATTGGAAAGAGAAGGACTATACCGGGTTGGAGAGTTGAGTGAGGCTCCATCGAGGTTCCGGTCCACAGCTATGTCATTACATTAAAATAAAAATTACAAGTTAAAGCATAAATGAAATTACAAAAATCCTAACTATACAGCTTCTTTTGGAATCTTGACTTGAGTTTCATCACCCTATTCTTCAGGCGGGCTCCTGACTTGCTATTTCTTTAACTTGTTGTTTGCCTTTCAATTTCTTCACCCTGTTCTCAAGGCGGGTTCCTGACTTGCTATTTCATCAACTTGTTGCCATGCTTTCGACTTCTGCACCCTGTTCGGCAGGCGGGCTCCTGACTTGCTATTTTTATCAACGTTGCTATGCCTTTAATTTCTTCACTCTGTTCTGCAGGCGGGCTCCTGACTTGCTATTTCATCAACTTGTTGCTCTGCTTTCAATTTCTTCACCCTGTTCTGCAGGCGGGCTCCTAACTTGCTATTTTTTAATCTGTTTAACTTTCAATTTCTTCACCTTGTTGCTTGGTTTTCCATTTATTCGCCCTATGCTTTGGGCATGCTCCTGAATCACATCAAAACTGAAAAGAAAATTATCCCAAATAAAGAAATGCAATTTCTATGAGTTAATTGGAATGACTCAACTAAAAGGTACGTCTTATAGGAATAAAAGAGAATGACTCGACTAAAAGGTACGTCTTCGAGGAATCAAGGGAAATGACTAGACTAAAAGGTATGTCTTCTAGGGGTCAAAGGGGATGACTCGACTAAAAGGTACGTCTTATAGGAATCAAAGGGAATGACTCGACTAAAAGGTACGTCTTATAGGAATCAATAGGAATGACTCGACTAAAAGGTACGTCTTCTAGGGGTCAAAGGGAATGACTCGACTAAAAGGTACGTCTTATAGGAATCAAAGGGAATGACTCAACTAAAAGGTACATCTTATAGGAATCAATAGGAATGACTCGACTAAAAGGTACGTCTTCTAGGAATCCTGGGGGATGACTCAACTAAAAGGTACGTCTTATAGGAATCAATAGGAATGACTCAACTAAAAGGAACGCCTTCTAGGGGTCAAAGGGGATGACTCGACTAAAAGGTACGTCTTCTAGAAATCAAGGGGATGACTCGACTAAAAGGTACGTCTTCTAGAAATCAAGGGAAATGACTCGACTAAAAGGTACGTCTTCTAGGGGTCAAAGGGGATGACTCGACTAAAAGGTACGTCTTATAGGAATCCAGGGGGATGACTCGACTAAAAGATACGTCTTATAGGAATCAAAGGGGATAAATCGACTAAAAGGTACGTCCTATAGGAATTAAAGAGGATGACTAGACTAAAAGGTACACCTTTTAGGAATCAAGACTTAAGTTAGGAAGTGCATTACCTAAGAAGAAAAATTCAAATTACCCAATCAAGGAAGTGTGTTTCCTTATCAATGTTGTTTGAATTATCAAAACAAGGAAGTGCGTCTCCTAGAGATCTTGAATTATGAGTTTTACCATGGTTTTGATTACCAAACCTGCGCAGCAACCTTGCCTCTTGCATTTGTTGAGGTGAGAAATTACGGCCTTTGATGTTTAGGCTTTGAAATCCTTGATCTGAATGCAACATGTATTCCTATTACATACAAAGAAAACTTGTGAGTTTAAAAACATGGTGGCTAGTTTGTGGCTTTGGCTTTTGAGGCAATTTCTCCTGCCCCCGTCACATTTAGCTTTGCTTCCAATCATTAGCATATGTCATTGACTTGCTGTATCATTGACCCAAACTCAACTTATTAAGAGTGACTCTGAAACAAAGATAGTATTTTTGCTTTGTCGTATTTCTCAAATAAACCCTTTGAGCCTTGGTATTCCATGAATTCCCCGACTTCTCTGTTGACAAAATTTTCTGCATGCCCTTTTTGGGCTCACAATCATGTCTCTTTCATGTGCTAGCTTTTGTCTTGTTTTGTGCAATTAAAGAAGCTGGTAGCCAGTTTTGAAATCTTTTCTCACTTGTTTTGACATGGACTTGACTCAAAGACAAGAAAAAAAAAAAAGAATGACAATTTTTGTTTTGATAACTGACTTAAGAAAGATAAAATTAAAATAAAGAGAAGAAAGAAAAGATAATAAATGTCCCCTTTTAAAACAAAGAAAAGAAAAATTCATCTAAAAATGACAGTCAACACTAATTATTATGCCATGCATTTTGGATTAAGCAGCTTGATCTTTTCATCCAACCTTTCTACCCATTGTTGTTGAGTTAATGGCCCTGAAACTGAGTTACTTTCTTAGGACAATTGCATTTAAGACCCCATTCGGCTAGTGGCACCTTGAAGGGTTTTCTCCAACAAGCTTCTTTTATTTTCTCTCAACTCACTATCGCCTTATGGTGCCCGTGAGGGTTTTCACCAATAAAACTCTCTCATTTTTATTTCTCTCAACTTACCATCGCCTTATGGTGCCCGTATGGGTTTTCACCAATAAGACTCTCTTATTTTTATTTATCTCTTGATTTTCTATGCTGAGGAAGACAAATAGTTCCCAAATGCATCATCATATCCCTTGCATACTCAGCCTTAACATCCTCAAAGATTGATTTGAAGGTCTTTCTTTGGTTATAACTTGGATTTTGGATAAGGTTATAAAGAAAGGATGGCATGGGGCCTAAACGACACTTGAAGTGAGGTAGGACTTACAACTTTTGGAATTGACTCAAACAATGAGGATTAACTCATGCCCCAGTTTCTTTGGACTGGGTGACTCTAAATTGTTTATTTGGTTGGACCAAGCCCTGAGTAGGGCAGCCTACGTATCTCACCCCCGAGAGAGGAGAATCAGGTCATGTGTAGTTCTGGCAGCTTGTTCTTTCACTTAATTCTATTCTTTTTTCTTTTTTTTTTCTTTTGGAGATTTTTCGACTCTATTTTTCTTCACACTCTTTTTTTTGACATATTTTTTCTCTCTTTTCTTTTTTTTGAACTTTTCTGACTATTGTTTTGCTCGACATTTTTCTTTCGAGCTTTGCTACTATATTGATTCCAAAAGAGGTGTATGAAAGAAAATAAGACTAAAGCTCAAATGGGGTAAACAAAGGATGACACGATGTTTGAATGGCAGAATGAATGCCTTCATCATATCAATTCTTGAAAATGCTAGTACATATCATGCAATGCGAAAGTGCACGATCAACATCACTTATGAAATATTTTACAACACTAACTTGCCCCGAGCATGTGTTCCACCTCTTTTTCTACACTTGCCCAGCATACAACTCCACTTTGTTGTACATTCCTCATGCTGAAGGACTCATGACTTTGTGGAGCTAATTTTCTTCCTGTTCCTCTTGATAGGATCACGTAGACACTGTTTGACCTAATTAAGACATGTCTTTCAATTGATGACCAAGTTATTCTCACGATTTTCAAAATAATAGCCTTAATTTTCAAAGAAGATTTCAACTTGATCACCAAATGCCCCAGCACTCTATCTATTTCCTCAGATGCTCTCTTTTTCTAACTTTAACCCTCTGATTCAATGTTCATTATTAAATTGGATGTTAAGATCTAGCTGTAAATTTCACTAGCATATCATATCACTAGAGTCAACATAAAATGTACTATGTAAAAAAAACACATATTTAAAACCCAAAGAAAAAGGGGACACTCCATTTAATAAAAATAAAAGATAGAGGGGTTTGAACATAAACGACAAAGGGACAAAACAAGATAGATCCCAAACTACAACCCTAAAATAATTTGAAAAAAAAAAACTACCAGACCTCTTCCTAATAGGGAGATAGGTGAATTCTCAATTGCTCCGCCTGACAACTTAGCCACTGATTTGCATATCAGCATGACTAGAGCTTCCCTCAGTATCAATGTTCTGCACCATAATTGATCCATCATGAATCATCTTTTCAATTTCTCTTTTCAAATCTCGACAATCTTCAATACTATGACCCTGAGCCTCAGAATGATACGCACATCGTGTGTTAGGATCAAAATTTCTTGAACGCCGATTAAGAGTGTGCCCAAGGAGAGGAGTGATCATTCCTTCCTGTACCAATCTCTGAAATAAACAGGCATATGACTCTCTAATTGGTGTGAAGCTATCTCTCGACTTCTGTCTCATTTCATTGTTTGGCTTGGATAGAAAATCTGGCTTAGAAAGGTTTTGGTATGTTTGTGGAGTTAGAGGATGACTCTGGGGCGTTGAGGTATGCCATTGTGGGTAAGATGAGGGTTGAACATGTGGTTGTGCATTATACACTGGATATGGATGTGGAGGAACAGAGTACAATGGATTTTGGGAGTGATTATGTGGAGCCTGGGCATAAACTTGAGCTTGAGCCTGAGATCGATGACGACGTGGTCTTCTTGACCTTTCTTGCTGTCCAACTGTAATTGCAGATGCATCTTCCTCATTCTTTTCCTCCCCAACACTTCCTTAACCCTTTTGAATTACTTGAGTAGTCACTTTCAATGTTGCAAAACTCACAATGCAACCAGTCTTAATTCCCTCTTCTATCATCTCCCCCATTTTAAGGACCTCAATGAACGGCTTGCCTAATGCAGGTAACAAGTGTTGATAATATGTTTCGTCCTGCGCTTGAATAAACACCTCCACTATTTTGCTTTCTTTCATTGGCGGTTTTACTCTAGCAGCTTGTTCACGCCATCTGATCGCATACTCCCTGAAACTCTCAGTATTCTACTTTGTTATATTAGTTAGAGATTTTTAATCAGGGATCAACTCCACATTGTATTGAAATTGTTGCACAAATTTGTTAGCTAGGTCATCCCAACTAATCCATTTGTCAATGTCTTGGTCAATAAACCATTCTGAAGCTAGACCTGAAAGACTCTTACTGAAATATGCCATAAGAATTCTTCCTTCCCTCCAGCGCCCCTTAGCTGGTTGCAATAGCGTCTCAAATGTGCTACAGAATCGCCATGTCTATCATACTTCTAAAACTTCGGCATTTTAAAACCAAGAGGAAGATGTACACCAGGAAACATGCACCGATCTTTATATGAGACACTTTTGTACCCCCCAAGTCCTTGCAAGTTTTTCATAGTCAGTTCCAAACTTCTCAATTTTCTGGCTATTTCCTCTTGTTCTTTTGTCATAACAGGCTTCTCAGTGTTAGGAGGAAATTCAGGCGGTTGAGGGCAATCGTAAGGACCAGTCGACTTAAATGTAGGCTCGAGAGCATAATGCTGATCACTAAAAATATTCAATGCAGGCTCTCTTGTAGAGTAGGGAGGCACAACTTGTGGATGAACATCAAAAGTAGGAGGTGGGGGTGGCGCCGCAAAAGCATGTACAGCAGCTGGAGCAGAGCATGTGGTAGTCTTGGATTGGAGAGTAAGGAAATGAACATTGGAAGTGGTTGGATATTGTTGCCCTAGCGTCGATCCTGATGCATGTTGTGGCATATCAACAAAAATGGGAAATTATGCATGTGACACGAGAGGCAAGCTAGAAAGATATTTCAGATTATCAGTGGGAACTGGAGGAGGCGGCAACCCATGAGCCCAAGCTTGATGCATTTCTATTATTTGCCACCTTAATTTCCAAATCTCTTCATTATCTCCTACATTCTCATTCCCCGAACTCCCTATCTGATTAGTGACAACCAACTCGGTATCCTTGTTGGCCATAACTTTCTCTGTGACTTGGAGCAATATGGAGGACCAGCCAAAATGCCACAAACCACCCAACTTATACTAACTGGACAAGAGATAGCAAATGCGTTAGAGTTCAACGATTTTTCAAAATCTCTTTTTATTTTTTTTTATTTTTATTTTTTTGAAAAAAAAATCACCGAACCCTAGAAGGGCGCCTACGTATCTCACCCCCAAAAGGAGAGAATCAGGTGTGCGTAGTTCGTGAAGTCTTGCAAAAATGACCAATTAAACTCTTTTTTCATTCTTTTGCTTGAAACTTTAAGAAGCAAAGAAAATAAAAATTTGTCAAAAGAATTGACGAAAATCTTTTTGCATTTTTTACTTTTAAAATACCTATACAAAACGAAACCTATGAATACTAAAGAAAAATCTTTTGGGGTTTTCAATTTTGAATTTCATATGAAAATGAAACTTGAAACTATTAAAGGAAAATATTTTTGTAGTTTTCTCTTGAAGATGTATATGAAACACCTACTCTAAATAAAGAGTAAAGAAAAATCTTTTTTGAATTTTTGGAATAAGATCAACCAAAAATAAAACCTACGACTATTAGGGATTTTTTTTTCTATTTTTATTTTCAAGACATGCATGAAACACCTACTCTAGATGAAAAGTGAAGAAATTTTATTTTATTTTTTCTTTTTGAATTTTTTAAATAAGATCCCCGAACCAACAATAGGCTGCCTACGTATCTCACTCCCGAAAGAGGAGAATCAGGGGTGCGTAGTTCGTCCAGATTGGACAGTTAACGATTAACTAATAAATTGACCCTAACTTAAGAGACACAACCAAAAACAAATGAATAAAAACTTTTTGGATTTTCAACTAGACACTTCAACTAAGACTGACATCACCAATTATGAAGAAAATTTTTTTTGGTATTTTTGCTTTTAACAAATAAGTAGAAAAGGCAAACAAAACCCTCTTTTTTTTTCAAATCAGTCCGTCAAATGACCACGTTACCCTTAAAGATGCAACAGTTAGCACGTAGAGATGCTTTAGAGGTGAGTCTTCTACAAAGGGCCATGTGGGTCCCGCTAGGTCTCAGTGATGCACATAAGCATGACCTAAAGGCTGACCTACATTGTGGTTCACTAACAAGGCTGTTCGGGGGAGCGTATGGTCGATAGTACCTGCTTTGCTTTCCACCTACTCCATAACACCGACGGCTCCCCCCCTAAAATAAGGGGGACTCAACTAGAGGTCGTGTACAACACGTGTACTACGGACTTGTTGCAGAAAGAAGGCCTGGGGGTAGACACATGATGATAGATATAAAAGCGGTAACACATAGGATAAATACTATAAACAAAGAGCACGAAAAATGCACAAAAGTGAAAACAATAACACAAACAAAATCACAAACAAGCTTATACACTCGTAATGCCAAACAAAGCCGATATGAATCCAAAAATAGCTCGACTTCTGAAAACTTATCATTGTCCCCAGCAGAGTCGCCAGAGCTGTCACACCCCTTTTTTCCACCAGAAAATTTTGATTTTAAGTTCGAAAGGGCCGTCATCTCGATCATCTTCTGCCAACATAGTACATCGGGATATTTCCCGGTGAATAAATACAAATACCTCAGGGCATTCCCCGGCTAAATGAATATAGTCTATCCAAATGCGGCAAACAAAACCTTTCGACACATAATCCAAACATTCCACAATCCACAAGTTCTAAATTTTCCTATCTGATCCTATTGTTTGCTTACCCAGCTTGACCAATCATGACACTATTACAATCAACGACATCAATGAATCAAAACGACAATATTCATTTTTATCAACTTTCAATTCCTGCCCCACTTTTGTTCTCAAATTATCGATTTTAATTCTCAAACGAGATATCATTCCATCGTACAACACATAAACAATGAATCAACACCAAGTAATTATTCACCATCAACAAAGATCAAACAACACGCAAACGTTCAATCCATAACACCGAATATCATAAAAAGTGAAATAAAAAGAGAGGGAGAAGAGAATCAGACCTCAATTATCGATTTCAATATAGTGTTATTCAATTAAATGAGATAGAGTCCGGCCGGGAACCTCGAATTAAACTTCAACCATGACCCACCAACTCGAATCCAAATCGAATGGAACTCTACCAACGATAGTGAATACCCAAGATCAACATCCAGACGGATTTCAAACCCAAAAATAAAGACCTCGATATGAAAAACCAAGATCCGAACCCAAAATGACGACTGATGAAGCTCAAAATATGGTTTGGATCTTGAATCACCAACATAGACGAACCCAAAACTCCAAAAATCTGATAAAAAACTAAGCACCCGCACACTCGAACTCCGGTGAGCTAACGGTGCCCAAAATAGATAGACGTAGGTCGAATTTCGGAGAGTTTGAATATTTTCTAAATGGGGTCTCTCGAAAACATTTAAAAATGGACTGTTCTGGCATTATTCTCATTTTCCTATCGGACTCATCCAGAAATCAACAGAGAACGACAAGATTCTGGCAAAATAGTCGCCGGAACAGCGACCAAACCCACCGAAACCCACTTCCAAGTAACTCGAAATCAGCACAGTTTTTTTTGTTTCAGATCTCGACTTCGAATCTCTCTCTCGCGCGTGCGCACGCAAATCTCTCAGCGTGTGTGATTTCAGAGTGTTGTCTGTGGGTGTATGGTGGTGAATCGAAGAGAAGAAGGCGATTGAGTATGTGTTCCCTCAAAATGGAAGATGGTGAATATGTTGTGTTTTTGATGATTCAAAAAAAATGGGAAAATAGAGGTGGTTCGTCCATGGCCGTGTATTGTTGAGAAGATCCTGGAAAAAAATAAAAAAAATAAAATAAAAAATGGTTCCCTTTCTAGTGAATCCACCCAAAAGTGAGGTGTGAGTAAATATTTTTTTTGTTGCTATCTGTGAGTGTGCTTTTATAAAAAAAAAGAGCCAAAAAAAACATTTTCTCTGTTGATGATGGTGTATCTGAGAGCCCCCTTGAAATTATTGTTGTCCTGTATATATCCAAAATATCCAGAAGAAGATGGTGACAAAATGGGTCCTTTCCTGTTAGGTGTCCCGTGGGTCCCTCTTCTTTTTGTTGTTAATGTATTATGTGAGGATAAAAATGTGAGTGGATAGGGAGGTGGAAGCTTTTGATTGGGTAGGTTGTTAGGATAAGATAAATTAGTTAGAGGTATTGTTTTTGTTTATTTTTGTATTTTTGTGGGGAACAATTAAATGGGTGAGGGTACACGGTAGGGTAAAGTAAAAATGGATAAAAAAGATATAAGGGAGGGACGAAATTAGGTGTCTACAGGAATTACTAAAGATGCTAGTTTTATCATTCTCTTAGAACGCCTTTAGAGTTAACAACCAGCCTAGGTGGGGTGGAACGGGTAGTCATTCGGAAGTGATGATCTCCAACAGACATTAAAGGTAAGACATATGACTTGTCTAAGAGTTTGGCTAGTGGATCGGATGATGATTAAACAAGTTGGGGTTTTGATCCGAATGAGACCAAAATATTTCTTTGTTTGATTTGACGAATTCTTTTCATTCTTTTATTTACCTTACATGCTTATTTATTTGGGGTAGTTAGTTTGTTACGTAAGCATTCCTCTTTTGTTACAAATTATGTCATTTCTTTCTCCTCGCTTATCTTATTATATGTTTTTATCACTTAGATAATTAACAATTAGAAATAATAAAATAATATGTTTTGTTCATTAATTATTTTATCACTTAGTTATTCATTAAATCAATAATAAAACAAGAAACCTTATTTGATTACATAGAATCCCCGCGTAAAATATGAATTCGACTAGGAACCACCTTTGTGGACCTCGAAAGGTGTCTAACACCTTTCTTTTGAGGTAATTTGAACTCTTATCCAAATTTCTGGTGAACTAAGACAAAACAACAAAATAGGTTCGTAGTTGGCCTAGACCGGTGCCCTAACGCACCTTAATTCGTTAGGTGGCGACTCTTCACACTCTTCCTTAAACAATCTCCAAAAAGAGTGTCCACATCCAATCCCACTTTCCGAGAGGAAAATGGAGTGTGACAATAAGTTGATCTTCGAAGTGCTCAGCTTATGTGGTGTAAGGGGAGATGACACATTTGTTGAACGACCATCGCTCTTTGCACCAGAGTATTTGGAACCATAGTACTCAAGTAGATCTATAGTTCTCTTAAGCGATTCTGCCACATTGCTTCCTCCTTCTGGAGCACTTGCATTAGACTTCTTTCCTTTTGGGGTTGAAGATTCAAAAATTGGAGTTGGTTCGGACGACACTGGATGTGTTTGTTGTCCTAGCACGCCTGCCTTGCTCTTTGTGACAGCTCCTAGGCTTCCGAAAGTAACACCAAGGATGCTTTCCACTTCATTAGAGAACTTTGAGTCAGCAGTCTCGAAAGCAGTTGATTGAGAGTTGACCTTCTTGGAAGTCATTTCAATGTTGTTGAACTTTGCAGTTAGAAAAGTTGAGATGAGAGGTAGAGATTGTACCACTGGACGTGCCAGAATTCGTTTGACAATAAAATTCTCCAAGACGAAAATAATAATTGAGACAAGAAAACATTGCAACAATCAATTATTGATTTTAATGTGCGAGTACAATCTCTATGAATCCTTTGATTCGCGTTTTCAAATATAAATTCAAAGGCTTTAAGCTTGATCTTGAATTTGAACTTGATTTGAATGATTTGAGGGACTTGATCTTGACTTGTGCTTGAATTCAAGGGCTTTTGAGCTTGTTCTTGAATATTGCGGTCTTGATCTTGAATCTTGATGAACTTGATTTGAATGCTTGAGCTTTTTAGAGAAATTGCGGTGTTTGATCCACGAGCTTTCTCTTGCTACTTGTTAGAGTTCTGGGGGTCCTTTTTTGAATTATGAGACCCTTATTTATAGTTGTGGAAAGGGGAAGAGTTATGATGAAGATGGACTTCCTTTGACCAATCAGATTTGAGTGACGTGACGCCTTTTATGGGTCTGCTGCATCGTTTTGACATTTGGCATGATCCTATTGGATCCTTACCTTGACTTGGCATGCCACGTCATTTGACACATGACGTTTATTTGGGCCTCTACAATATGGCAATATCTTAGGTTTAGTAAAGTGGGCTCATCATTTGTAGCCCAAGTTATTGGACTAGCCCAATAAAGATTGAACTTTATTCAAATCCATACATATTTGGACTTAAATAATTAATCTAATTATATTAATCCGCAATATTTATTTGGGATTAATCTATTTTGAATTTAATATAATCTGAATTTGTACGAATTTCAATTTAATAAAATTCCGTTGCCCACATATATATTATACAGATCAATATATTGTATTAACAAGTCATATTAATATTCCTGTGGGTTGAATATGCTTTCATATGTGTATGAATAATGTTTTTTGTATCATCAAGACAAACAATTAATTAATTTTAGCCAGGTTATATTGATGTTATCAAGGATACGTATCTTGGCAATGACACTTTTTAATTTCTTGAATGAACGAAATTTTGATATCACATAATTGTTAAATAAGAATTATTTTTCAGTTACCTACATTTACTTAGAAAAATTAGATAACCTTAATAATTAGATGGAAAATTAACAATCTTTTTTGAACCTCAATCTGAGTTCCCTAAGAAGAAAATCGTGCAAACTTAGCTAAAATGAATAATATTATCACGTGTTAAGAGTAATTTTAAACGATTTTAGCCCAACAAGTGATATTAGAAAATTTGTTTTCAATCTGCCAATTATTAATAGTATTTCTCATGTTGATCCATGTGATATAAGGTGTAGAGCTTCATCACAAATTAATGAAACTATTGCATGTTAAATCATTTACTTATGCATGTTATGTTAAATTTATATTAGCAGTTCATATTTGAGGCTAATAGTAATTCTAAAAGAGAGTTACCAATAACATAAAAAGGGAGTAAAACAATTACTAGTCCAATGGAAAAACTACATGGAGTAGAAAATATTAAGTCATAATTATTAGGTATAATTAATATTTAAAATAATTATCAGGCCTAGCTAATGTTTAGATTAAATACTAATGTATATTATTTCTTTGTATTTGTGTATTTGCATAGTTTGAGGTTTATATACAAATCCCTAAAGGTTTGTATTTGTATACAAATGAATTTCACGGCTCATACAAATCTCTAAACTGAAATTCAATTTGTATATACAATCTCTAATTTTTCATATTTAGCTATACTAATCTTATAATTAGACAAACATTAGCTATGGTGTCTCATCTATTGACTAAATGTTAGCTATTTTTGAACTAGGCTAAAAAGATTAAAGTAAAAAAGAAAGTGATTGATTCAACTATATATAACGACTTAATGCAAAAATATCTGAAGTTTAATCATGTGTGCCAAAAGTAATATGACTCATCTTCAATCACATTTTTGAACTTCAATCATAAAGGATTTCAAACATGCACCTTTAAAGTTATTTTCGAAGTGGATTAACATATTTGACTAATTTTTCAACATATTTGATTTATATTTATATTGAGGATGCTATTATTTTGTTCACTCTTTTAAGAATTTAAATCCATCAAACTATTCACATTCAAATGATATGATATTTGTTCTTTTTCCAATCACTAGTTTTGTATCACTAATATATTTCAAAGTCAAATTAACATCTTATTTGAACTCCAAATTTAAATTAAACATCATTGTCGCATGAAATAAAAGAGAAAAAGCTTATCAAAGTATCATATATATGAGTGGCAGTGATAGAAAAATTTATTCTTTTATTAAAAAGTAATAAGGTCAATTTCTGCAAAAGGACAAAATTGTCAAAAATACCCACAAAACGCCAAGAGAACAAAATAAAATCTGATTTTTCTAAACTTTATCCAATTTAGGATATTGAAGCATACAATGGAATCTCAAACAAAACAAACACTACCCTGTTTTATTATTCCCTTTTTACCCTTCCTTTTAGTAGTAGTGCTATAAAAAAAAAGCAATTTTTTCATTTTTTTGTTTTTTGCCTTGAACAAGAATAACCTCCTAATTATTTATCTAAGCTAATCTTAATAAATTAACACTAATTAAACTAAATTAAATCCACATAAAATTGCTAGAATTTGTGTACCACAACCTTCCTTTCTCCACCATTTTCACTACTACAACTCTCCGATTTTCCATCTTCGATACTCTCTGATGATCGATCACCGTGTTGACCGGTCCCTCGAGCATCGGATTCAGGTGAGCTATGAGAATGTGATTTTGAAGGTGGCTTGTACATGTGACTACCATGATGGTACATTTGTTGGTGGTGTTGGAGGTGGTGGAGCGATTGTAACGGTTGTGGTGTACCGTAGAACTCTTGTGTGACCGCTTGTGGGGCCGCAATGTAATGTGGTGATGGTGCATGGCTAGTTGAATGTGGTCCATAAAATGTCGCTGCAGGTGTTGCACCACCATGTGTGGCTGCGGCGGCCGCGTACTCTGGTGGGACCCATATGCCACCTAAAACCACTAGGTGTGGTGGTGCTGTTGTTGCTTGTGGACTTGGACTTGGTCTTCGTGTGTGAAGTCTGTACTTCTGTATAATTAAACCAAAGTATATTGGCTTAAATATGTCATATTTTTATAATTATAAGAGTAGTATATCAATAACTAAGTTGCTCGGACTCTTCAAATGTGTTGTTGCACAAGTGTCGGATTCTCCAAAAATACACTATATTTGAAAGATCTGACATGCACCCAATGACATTTTTGAAGAGTCCGATCAATAATCATTAAGTGTAACATAAAAAATTAATTTTTTGGAGGGTTAGTTTTCTTGGGAGTTGTTGAGGGTGGGGGGTGGGGGTGCGGTTGCAATTGGTTAACATGTATACCTGCAAATGGCTTTTAACTTCATCATTGGTCAATCCATCAACCTTCATTAATTCTCTAATTTGCTTTGGTGTGGCCACTGAAATAATTACATATCAAAAGATTTAGATTGCTTGCTTGCTTGCAAAGTAAGAAAAGAAAACCAAATGATGACATTATAATTCTTTTTGACTATCAATAATGAGTTTAAAAGTTTGATAGACTAATAAAGAGAACTTGTAAGACTAGACTATAACAAGTTAAATATCTAAATACTATATAGATTTACCAAAAAGAGAAAGAGTTCTTTTTTTATATATTGATTAAATTCACTTACAACGTAATTGTAGTAACTTTATATAGTAATAAGTTATGATTTTGAAAATCTAGAATAAATAATACTCACAAGAGTAGATTATAACAAGTTAAATGATACTCTATTCTTTATATTATCCGTATATATAATATATAAAGGACAGTTTGATGCACGATACATGTCAAGTTTACATAGGGTTAGAGAAGGGCCACACCCTCCAATTCGCCCTGGCAAAAGCAGGGTGATTCACGACTTGAACCGGTGACTTATAGGAAAAGCGAAAACAACTTTATCATCTCTCCAGAGCTCTTCTTCATACTATGTATAACTTAAATTAAAAAAACAAACGAAAAAAAAAAAAGAGAATGGTTTAGACAAAAATGTTACCTTGAGAACCACCTAGCATTTGAAGAGCATTAACAAAACGCCTATGCAAATCAGGTGACCAACATCTTCTTGCCTTTCTATGTGGCTGTTGTTGTTGAGTACTTGTACTTGTGCTGTTGGTACCACCTCCAATGCTTTGAGAATCTTGTTGAATATTCACTCCTTCCAAATTCTTGTTATGATTTTCCACTATTGTTGACTCATTTTGTTTGTTAGATGAAGCAAGTGCTAGTGTTGTTGGACTTGGACATGAAGAATTGTTGTCCAAGGCTAATTTTGGGCTAATAGAAAAGCCTATATGATGATCATTTTCTTTGTTAGAAGTATTGTTAGATGTTTGTACTTGCTTTGTTTCTTGATGATCACTTGGTGGACTCCATAATTGAGCAGAAGTCATCCAATTTGCCTTGTTATCAACAATAGTAGATGTGTTATTTGCAACTATTTTTTCTGCTCCTAATTCAACACTTGCATTATTGTTATTCTTAAGTGGAATGAATTCCTCAAGAATTGGTCTGTGTCCAATATGATTATTTTCCCTATGGGATTGAAGTTGTTGCCTTGAAGCCTCCATAGCTGTTAATTCCAAAAAAGAAGAAGAAACGACCAATATCAGACTTGCAACAACAACAACAACAACAGTTTGGGGAGGATAATATGTACGTAGACCTAGTTCCTACCTTTGTTGGGTAGAGAGAGTGTTTCCGATAAACCCTCTACTCAGAAAAGTCTTATCAGAACAGGTTTGAAAAGGCAATAGGTAGTAATGAATTAAGACTTTAATAAAATTTAACCAATTAATAAGGTTTAAGCTAGCATATGTGCTATTAAACGAAGGATTTAAGTTATATATATCCTAACAATGACTACAAATTTTTACATCTATCAGTGCAGTTTAACATGTAATTAATAGCATGTCACATACCAATTATATTAGGTTATCAATAAGTACTGTTTATCGTAGAGACTTACCTGTAATCACCTTATAAGTAACTACATCGTATAGTTTTTTTTTACACTCTCAAAATGATATAATCAAGCATTAACCCACTAGGTATTTTTGAGTCCTACTATTCTTGATTTGATACATCTCATTCATAAACTTGTGCACAAAGAAAGCCATTTCAACCTTATAATAAGCTAAAAAGAGAAGAGTTTAACTTCTTAGAAGATAACAAGAAGTGAACGTTCATTTATAAGAGATAGGGTTGGTTACCAAAAAAGGCTGGTAATTGTTATAATAGGTTGAAAGCGTCAATCATATAAAAATTATTTACACTGTGAGTATATGTACCGAAAGATCCGTATATTACTAATTAAAAAGAATGAAGAGATTAATTACGTACCATTGGTTAAAAGTTGCATGCAAAGGGGAAGTTCACGTTTGAAAGCATCAATCTTAACCCTTTCTTCTTCAAGTCTAGCTAAGAATTCTTCAAGATTTTGTGTTTGATCAATTTTCTCCCCAAATGATTTCAAAAGCATAGAGTAGCTTTGATGTGGTTTGCATTCAAGGCTTAGTTCTGAATTTGATGATGTCATATTCATGATTGCCAACAATATTAACAACCAAAATTCAAGATTCAAAAACTCGAAAAACTTGGATAATTCAGAGTCTAGCTTTAAAAATCGGTGCAAGTACAAGTGTCAATTTGCGTATTTCGCGTATATATTTCTCAAACTACAAATGGATTTGAAGAAAGAAAGTTGGTATGTTTGAAGCACAAGTGATGTGGGATATAGAGAGAGGAAAAAAGGGAAGAGTTGTTTGTTTATGAACACAAGGTGGATTGGATTCAAATATTTGTGAAGAGGATGGTGGTCTTTTTAGAGGGTTGAGTTCGAGGGAGAATAAAGTAAGATTCTAGGGAGGGGAAAAAAAAGTGTAAAGTAAAAGCAAAGAGAAGGATAAAGAAAACAAAAGAAAATAAAAGAAGGGATGGTAACTTCTTGCAAAGAGTAATTAAAGGCAAAAAAGCTATTTGTTGGTAGTCATGAAAGTGTGAAAGTGTTTATTGTCATGAGGTATCTATGGTTAGGATTTTTCATGAACAAATTTTTATATTATTGGTGTATTTTAATATGTTATAGAAGTTTAGTTATCATTTTTATCATGTTGTCAATATATACTACTACTCATCACAAAAATTTACCTATAATTGTTTTATATGTAACCTAATTGTATAGATATTTTTTATACCGTTAATGATTATAAAATTTAAACCCAATATCAGGGTCGGTTTTTTGATGGATATAGGCTTGTGAAGAAGCAAGCTTATCCCATCCCGACGGACAATTGCTAGGTTTTTAATTTTCAGCTGATCTTCTAAACCTCCTCCTATCTTCGGCTCAAGGCGTAAAGGCAAAAACTCATGATCCACCAACATTTTGGAAGCCGAGCCTCATCCAACCACGTAGTATGGGTGCAACTTAGGTTAACTAACACACCAAAAGATGCAATTTACTCACTGACTGTATTTGAGTTCTGAACTCCTCATGGAAGGAAGCATTATTGTTTGTGAGGTCTTGATCGTGTACATGAACCCCATTTTCATTCTATTGTGAGAATTCAATGTGTACAAATAGTATTAACACGCTTTTTGATCATAATGAATCATTTCGCATCAACTTTTTTGTCAAAAATTATTATGTTCACGATCTTTCATTCATCAAATTACATTCTCTAACCACTCATAGAATTAATTTCTTGATAAATAAAGTAGTTAACTTATCATAAACTATAAATTTATACAATGTAAGAAATTACTTATATTTGCTTTATAGTTAAATGGTTGAAATGGGAAAGAAGGAATCAATTTAGGGTCATGTGGTTAGAGAAAAGAAAGAGTCTGATTTTGGAACCTTTGGTACTTTAAGACAGTCTTTATATATGAATTCTAATCACTCAAATAAAAGATTATTCTCTTCTTCTTCTCATGGAGTTTACCTTTTACTTTTAGCTTCTTTTAATCTTTAACCTACATTTTTTCTCTATCTTTAACTAATAATATGCTACAAAAGATTCATCTAGTAAGTTGTGTTATTCAAGATTCTGATTTTAGTTCTCCTTTTGGGCTTAATGGGTATCTTACAGACAGTATGCCACTAACAAAAACATTTTCAAGAAACAAATTCAACTATAGTAATTAATTTATTTTTCAACGTGTGCAGAGTTGATATAGTGGTACTTGGACTTGTACTTTTGGACAAAATTATTCAAATGTACCAATTCATTAAATTAATGTGAAACTTGATTCCAATTCTATGGTTGATTTAATTAACGGTAAAGTTTTTCTTCAAAAGCATATACATGAGAAAATTGCACTTTTAATCCCTTAAATATTGATGGATTTATATTTAGTCCCATGTGATATATATTAGGCTGAGATATTTGGTTTAACTTCTATGAATTTGAGATGTGCACATTTGATCCTTTTCTTGTGGATCTTTACAAATTTACTAGACTATTAACCATTATATCATAATTTTTTTTACAGGTAACTAACTTATATCATATAATTACTCATCTTTTATGTTAAGGGTGTGTCAATTGCTCTTTTTTTTTAGGTTAAGGGTGCGTTTTGTATGAAGGAAAATATATTTTAATTTTCTCATGCTTGATTGTCTTAAAGTTTAAATGTTTCAAAATAGATCCCCCCCTGCAAATTTGGGGAATTTTTCCCTTCATAAAATAAGGAAACATTTTTCAATCTCTGCTTCAACCTAACTCGCCTCTTGAACCCGACTCCGATCCCGATCCCAAACTCAACTTTCAACCTCAAACCCCAGCCGAGTTTCGACTCATGGCCCTATCTCTATTTCGACTCCGGACATGGTTTAGGTTTGGCCCTAGATCGAAATTGAGACACGAGTCTCATGTCAAGGTCGAGAGTCAAGTCCTAGACTAAGGTCGAATCTTGGGTCTCGAGTCTCAATTAAAGTTGAGATCCAAATCTCGAGCATTATTATCAAGGCAGAGGTCAGGGACAGGGTCAAGAGTTGGGCCCTGGAGTGAGGTCAAATCCTAAGCCTTCGATTGGGCTGAGAGTTGAGTCTTGCTTAATCAGGTTCTCGATTGGGGTTGAGTGTCGGGTTCAAAGGTTGGGGTCAGGTGTTAGAACCTGAGTCAAGGTCGAGACGGGCGTCGAGTCTTTGAGTTTGGATTGAGTCTTGTACTAGGTTCAAGATTCGGGTCTCAAATTGGGGTGGGATCGAGAGTTAATTATCGAGCCATGGTCAGGAGCTAATTTTTGAATCGGGATCGGGGTTAATATCGAGTCTCTAGTTAGGGTGGTAATCAAATATCGGGGTTGAATTGAATCTCAAATCAGAGTATAGAGTCATGTTAAGAATCAAGGTCTTGGGTCTGGGTTGGGTAACAGGTTGGGGTTGCGAGTGGGGTTTGGGGTCTGGAGTCAAGATCTGATACGAAGTCGATCGGGAGTAAGGTTCAAGTTGAGGTCGGGTCTTGGGTCTTGAATCTCAATTCAAGGTTGGCGTCAAGAATCAGCTCTCGTATTGGGGTCGGGAGTTGGGCATTGGGGTCGAGAGTTGACTCTTTAGTTGGGGTCGAGAGTCAGATCTTGGGTTAATGTCGGGTGTCAAATCTTAGTTTGAGATACAAAGTAATGTCCAGTATCAGATGGGTAGTCGGTATCTAGGGTCGGGGTTAGGGTCGTTGTCTAATTATTTGTCCATATTATACCTAAATGCTCTTGGGATAATATTTTCTTATTACTGACCAAACACCAGGAAATAAGTAGGAAAATTACTTATTTTTCTAGAAATATCATAAAATATTTCCTTCGTAACAAACACACCCTAAGTTTGTACTTCTTCTTATTTGAGGGCAAAATAAGGGTGTCAAACAGGCTGGGATAACCCAGCCCACTTACAAAAATCGGCCCGGTCAGCCCACGAGCTGTAGGGTTCCGGGTCCTGGGCCGGTTTAAATTTTTGTGGGCCCTGTTAACCCGGCCAGGACTAAAACCGGTCTAGGCCCACTGGTTAATCGGCCCGGCCCAGCCCTATTTCCATTTTGTTTTTTTTTTTAGAATTTTGGAGATTGGACCAAACTAGCTGTTTTTTGGTCCAAACGGCTAGTTTGGCCCTTTTAATTAAAAAAGAAAAAAAATTACATTTAAAATTATTTTTTAACCCCCAAAAAATTCCTATAAATACCCTACAATTTCAAATCATTTTCCACACAATTTTTCATTCTCTCAAATCTCAATTCTCAATTCTCAAATATTCTACATATTTTCTAAAATGCTCACTTTAATTTTTTAATTTTATAATTACAAAGTACGAGTGGAAGTTTCTAAAGTCGCAACCCTCGAATACTTTCAAAATTTGGTATTGTCGTTCCATCTCTTACGTTTATTTTTATTTAGTGTATTAATTGTTGAATACTTAATTTTATTATATTTATTTATTTTAAATTTTTTTAGTTTAATTTATATTATGGATAAATTAAGAAACCTCGCTACTAAAGGTGTTAAAATTTTTTGTCCCGGAAGTGGTTGGTAGTGGTAGTAAAAAATGAATTACTAGCGGTAGAGGTAGTTCAAGTAGTAGATATACCCGTGTGCCTCCGGCACTGCTTAGTCAACCTTTTGAGGAAGAAATAGGTGTACCTTTAGGTGTAGGTGCCCATGATATGGATTATGTAGAAGATCGGAAAAATTATGGTATAGAAGAAGAAAATGAAGTAGATGGGGTTAATTTAGACAAAGATGATAAAAATATTGGTGAGACACCCACAATAGGAAATGCTAAGGTTATATCCGAATCGATTTATCTCCCCCCCTCCCCCCGTCCTCCCCGTGTCCCAAGAGCTCGTAAACCAACTAGTATTGCATGACAATTTTTTGAATTATATCAAATATTGAGGTGCAATGCAATATTTGTCAACAAATATATAAGCATAAAAGAGAAGGCAAGCAAGGGGGTGTAAGTACATTAATGAGACATATAAGTGATAATCACGAAAGAGAGTTAAATATTGCACGAGGTGGTGCGGATGTTGGTAGGCCAACGCAAACTAGAATGGACCCAACAACCGGTCAGGTAATGAAGAAGTATAATAAATTGAGGGACCGAAAAAAAATAGCTAAAATGGTAGCTGTGGGTTGTTTGTCTTTTAGTTTTCCTTCTTCTGATGCCTTTATTTATTATATTCAAGCAATTTATAATCCTATGTTTAATGGTATTCCTACAACTACTTGTAGGGCCGATAATTTTAGACTTCATTTACAATATTATTTTTATTTATCAACACTGTTAAAAAAATATTCAATGTAGAATGTCCCAAACTTCTGATTTTGGTTGTGCTGTAAATAAAAATAATTATTTAATCATTACTTGTCACTGGATAGATAATAATTTTGTTATGCAAAAAAGTATTCTTGTTTTTTTATATGATGAAGATCGTAAACATACTGGAGATTTTATTGCTGATTTGGTTGCTAAAATTGCAAAATTTTACGGTATAGGAAAAAAAATCTTATGTATTATTTTTGATAATTCTTCTAACAACAAGATTGCTATAACAAAGTTAAAATCTAACCTATCTCCACCGTTACCTGAAATTTTTCATGTTAAATGTGCTTGTCATATATATAATTTAATTATAAGAGATGGTCTTGAGATTTTTGAACTTTATATTGAAAAAATTCTGCTTGCCGTTGGTTTTATTCAAGAAAATAATCGTAGAAAAAGAATTAAAGACTTTAAACTTAAATGTGAACAAAATGGACTTGCACCGATATTGACGCCTGAAGAATGTGATACTAGATGGAATGCTACGTATGATTTTTTAAAAACTTATTATAAATATAGAGTTCCTATTACACTATCTTTTAACCAACATTGTGGTTCGTTTGCTGATTCTGCCCACTGCATGGCGCATGCTATATGATTCTGAATGAACTGTAATTAATGATCTTGTTAAGTTTTTGAAAAAAATTTATATAGCTACGGTTGAATTTTTCGGTGCTTATTATCCTACTGTTTGTAATATTTTGGCATAGATAGCCGATATTTCTGCTTTGCTCAAAGAATATAAAAATAAAGAAGGTTACAAAGAAGCTATTAGTGCCATGTTTGTTAAATTTAAAAAATATTTTTTTTCAATTCGCTCTATTTACTTGGTTAGTGCTATACTAAATTCGTGCATGAAATATAATACTATGTACCACTTTAGTTCTCTTATTTATGCTAACTTAGAGATAAATACTAACAATGATTCTAGTGATGAAGAACAAGAACAACTTGATTTGTGGACGTCTATGGGTGATGCGAACACTTAGATAAATTATCTAACCACTATGCTGATTTAGTTGATTTAGTTGTGCCGACAAATATCACTTCAACTGTCACTCCTCGTCCTCCCGAGGAGTCATCATCTTCTAAAAGGCCGGCACATAATGGTTTTTCTGATCACTTTTATGATTTACCTTGTTGGAACAGTATTGACGAGAGAGCTTACACATCAACTTATCAGGAAGAGCTGAAGTATTATCTTCGATCGCCGCTAGAGGATCGCAGACGACGGATCAACACGTTGGATTGGTGGAGGAATAATGAAGCACAATATCCTATGCTTTCAAGATTAGCTAGAAATGTCCTGAATGTTCCAATGTCAACTGTTGCATCGGAGAGCGCTTTTAGTCAGGGACGACAACATCTTGGTTATAACCGACATTCATTGGGAAACAATGCAATGAAACCGACATTCATTGAGAAACAATGCAATGAATGTTCTAGTTGCCTTATAGATTGGATTAGAGTAGAACGAATAAATCAAGGAATGAAAGGGGAGCCGAACGACAAGCAGAGACTTGAAGAAATTATGACTTCACGGGAGAACTCAGCAGAATCAAGTCCAATGCATGGTTTTGCCCCTGTTGACTTTGACTATCCTATGCAAGTTTTCGTTAATATTAACATGAATGAGTTAGAAAAAATGATGCAAAATTTATAGATTTTTCATCCATGTAAATTATAAATTTTGGATCATTTTGCAATCAATAAAATTCAACATTCATTCACTCCTTAGTCCTTACTTTGTAATTTTTTTCATTTAATGATTTAAATTAATTTTTTAGTTTAAATTAAATACTTCGTTTTAATATATTACTAATTTACTATAAAGTATTATTAATTTATTATATTAAGTAGCATATGTTTTATTTAAAGAAGTACATATATTTTATATGTATACGTATATATTGAATGGTACATATACATGTGTATATGTTTTATAAATTAGTGTATAACTATATGTATATAGTGTGTGTATATATTGTAGTATATTTTATTTAAAGTAGTACATATATATTAAATGGTACGTATATATGTGTATATATCTTCTATTGACGTATATATTATTTAAAGTAGTACGTATATATTGAATGGTACGTATATATGTGTATATATCTTCTATAGACGTATATATTTAACGTATACATGTGTATATGTTTTATAAATTAGTGTATAACTATATATATAGTGTGTGTACCTATTGTAGTATATATATTGTAGTATATTTTATTTAAAGTAGTACGTATCTATTGAATGGTACGTATATATGTGTATATATCTTCTAT
>NC_061119.1:211592732-211598901 GCF_002878395.1 Capsicum annuum
AGTATATATTGAATGGTACGTATATATGTGTATATATCTTCTATAGACGTATATATTTAACGTATACATGTGTATATGTTTTATAAATTAGTGTATAACTATATATATAGTGTGTGTACCTATTGTAGTATATATATTGTAGTATATTTTATTTAAAGTAGTACGTATCTATTGAATGGTACGTATATATGTGTATATATCTTCTATAGACGTATATATTTAACATATACATATATATATATGTTTTATAAATTATTGTATATATCATTATATTGTAGTATATATCCTGTAGAATATTTTTTATTTAGAGTAATATATATATTTAACTAACGTATAGTCGTATACACGATTACATGTGTAATTGTGTGTATGTGTATATATTTTTTTAAATTCTAATGTAGTATATACTATATATATAGTGTATATCTATTCTTTAACGTATTTAAAATGTATATAGGTGAGTATATATAGTGTATATTGGAGAATTTATTTTTTTGACCAGTTTTGATCGAATTTTTAACCAGTTTTGACCGGGTTTAGGTGGGTTGGACCGGATTGAATTAAGTGGACCGGGTTAGGGTTGTTTTGAAATTTTTTACTGTTAGGCCTGAAACCGGACCGACCCGTTTAACTAGGACCGGATCCAGACCGGCCCACAAACCGGCTAACTTTCACAGGCTGGTTTCGGGTTGACCCATCCCGGCCCACTTGACACCTATAGGTCAAAACAATTCTTGTAATCCAATTTGTACATATTTCTTAACCCAATTAAAAGTAATATTTATCAATAATCGAAAGATCAAAAATGCTATTTTCTTCTTTTTTAATAAAAGAAATCAAAAAACCATGTCATAGTAAGCATGGGAAAGAAAAGGAGGACATGTTGATGGTGCATGGTGCTTAAGTATCAATCCACCAAAGCAACTTTCTTTATTTGCTTCAAAAGTTGCATAATTGTTTTCTAGAATTGAGTGCATAATGTATATGTGTGTGTGAAAGGGAATATCTAATCTATTCAAATTCATTCATTTGCAAAAGAATATAATATTTGCATGAAAGAAAAGAATATCTGGAATTCCAATTCTACGTCTCTAAATTAAGGAAAGCTAAGTAAGAGAGAGGGGATCTTATAAAAAAGAACAAATTATGTCTCACAAAATAAAAAGTATATTAAAGGGAGCTTAAGGGATTAGAGAATCTTCTTCCGCTAAATAACTTTAATGAAGTGGATAGGAAGGTAGCTAGATTCTTTATATAGTTATTTTTCTAATTAAATTTCTTGAGAAAGATTGGATCTTGACCAAACTTTTTGGCACAATTTTCTCAAATCATCATAGACCATAGTATAGTAAAGGTTGAGAAAATTTTTGGGCAAACAACATAAATTTCGATAAAAACTTAATTATAAAAAATTTCGATATTTAGCATAATTATTGAAATCCCAATTTTAGGTGTGTCGAGTACATAATTAGCTCCCAATACATTCAGTTAAGATACATTTTTTCTTTGTAAAGATACATAATTATCTTTTGATACATTTTTTTGATTTTGGGTTTGTTGAGATACATAGTTATCTCCCCTATACATCCAAGGAAGATACATAAATTAGCTGAAATTTTTGAAATTACTTTATGAGGGTGAAGATTTGTATAATATGATAAGACAAGGTGTATGTTTATTTTATTTTAGCAAAAAAAATTTTGGCTCTTATTCTATTTTCAAGGTTAATTTTTGGGATACTCTTTAAAGCATAGTAGAAATTTATAAGATTTTAAAGTTTAATCATCTCATATTTAGCTTCAAATATGTTAGTTCAAAATTATAATCACGGATATGATATTTTTAACTTCAGACCTGATTAATATATAAACTTCAACTGGATTTAATGCAGTTCAAATTTAGATATATCCGAAGTTACGCTTTATCTAGAACTAGAACTCTTTAAAAAAAAAGATTGTTGATTATTACATCCTCCCTATCATCCCAAGTAAAATTAACCCTTTATTTTCATATGATTAAGATCATAAATAGCTATTTTTTGGGATAGTATTTAAAGTATAGTCGATATTTATAAGATCTTAAAGTTTAATCATCTCAAATATAGCTTCAAATTAAATATGTTGATTTGAAATTATAATAGCGAATATGATATTTTTAACTTTAGACCTGATTAATATCTGAGGTTGTCTTGAATTCAAATGTAGTTCAAATTCAGATATGTTTGAAGTTAGGCTTTATCAAGAGCTAAAACTCTTTAAAAAAAAAAAGTTTGTTGATTATTAAACCCTCCCATCATCCCAAGTAAAATTAACCCTTTATTTTTATATGGTTTTTAACTATTTGTGGATATATAATGAACATGAGAAGACCACTAAGAAAAGGGATTTTGATTTGTGGTTGTGCATGGTAATTCTTTTTGGACATATAGCAAACTTCCTTAAACCTCCTAATTTTCATGTGTATCTTTAGGAGATGTTAACTCATTTAAAAGAAGAATTACACTTTGTGGAACAAGAATTTTCATTTTATCTTTTTGAAATCATGCATGAATATGGCAAGAATAGAGCATATTTTTATAGATTTTTTGTCTAGTTTCTTTTATATTTTCCTTTTTTGTAAATTTTTTTGGGAAGGTAATTAATGAAATTTCCATATTAATCTAATTTGTAATATTTCATCTTTGGTATCCATATGGCAATCTCCAAAGTAATAGTATCTTTAATTTAATGATTTAATTAATTCAAATTCATCTAGTATACAATTCATTTAAAAAGGATATAATCCTTATTAGGAGTTTTTTCATTTCAGAAATTCTGACTTGATCTATGATTAAAAATACAAAAATCTCGATCATTCACTACATTTTTTAGTGCTCCTTATCAAGGACTTTGTTCATAGAGCTCATATTTGACCTCAACTTTTGAGTAGACACATGTAAACACCTCAATTCATTTCCACCGTGTTTATTAAATACTTCGACTTATAGAAATAATATCTAGATACCTTTAGAATGTATGTGCCACGTCATTAACGTGTGTCCATGAGACACAATGAATATGAATTGGGGTATTTATTTATCAGTCGAGATCAGATTGAAATGTCTAGATATGCACTTTCGAAAGGCCAAATTTAAATATTTGTTTACATATTATATGCCTATAGAAAAAAGTTAAAATTTAAATATTTGTTTACATATTATATGCCTATAGAAAAAAGTTAAATTTAACATGTAATTTCACTCATGCAAAAACAGTATGAGTTGAAGTATTTATTTGTCAGTCTAAATCACATTGAAACGTTTAGATGTGTACTTTCGAAAGGCCAAATTTAGCTATTTGTTTATATATTATATGCTTATAGAAAAAAAGTTAAAATTCTACATGTAATTTCACTCATGTAGTAATAGTAACAACATAGGCCTTTTCATGAGAGGAATATTACACAAAGTGAAAGAGAAATAGAAAGAGAGAGACTGCATCTAATTCCCTAGCTTTTGGTCTTTGCCAAAAGAAAGAAAGGAAAAAAAGAGGTGTTTTGAAGTGTATTGGGTGAATAATGATATAACCTTTAATTTGTTGCTTTCTATGATCAGTCTTCAGACATAAGACTCCCCCCTCAACTATCAAAAACATAACTTTTATCCTCCTTTCTTTTTCTCTTTATTATTGAGTGTTCAATATTTATATTGAGATTCTGATCAAACTCGATTCACGTCAATGAAGTATAGAGCTAGGTTTAAAATCCCATTCGATGAAAAATTATATTGTTTATGTATGATTAAAATTATCTTGAAGATTCTTTCTTCCTATTCTCTACATTTGTAATTGTATTGAATTCTGATCAAACTCGATTCACGTCAATTAAGTGTAGAACTAGGTATATAATCACCTCCGATGAAAAACTATATTGTTTATGTATGGTTAATACTATTTTTTGTGTATATATATTATATAGTGAACTTCTTTGACTTCTTCGGGTGTTTATCTTTTCATGTTTCGAATTTTCGTAGTAAAAATTTTGATTCCAAATCCCAAACAAGATTTAATTTTATCCAGATTTAAGATCAGAGGTGCTGATTGATGATGGACAAATCTAATTCATCTTGCCATTATGCATAGTAGTATTTGATATCGTATTTAATTTGTATTATAACTTGAAAAATAGAAAAGTAACATGCTACAACCTGTAAAATGATTTGATGGTTGTAAAAATATCTTTACCCTATCACTAATGTTTTTAACTTTTTTTTTCTTTGAAAAAAAGCTAATTCTCTGTCGTATGCATAAGATTCTCCTAGTGACACGTTAAGGTGATATTCCCAATATATATTGTACGAATAATATATGGTCCTTCTGAATATCCCTTTTGTCTTTCGAAGTCCAATTTTTAGAATGTTCTATCCTTAGCCCCATTATATATTGGAAAACCCCACCATATATTACTTATTATTTATACAATATAAAATATAATACTACTATTTTTGTGAAAAATGGACACCGCTATGTGTATGTTGTGTACATCACTACATCTCATGGAAAATTTGCAATTTTGATCTTCAAAATATCTAACATTTCTAATTTTAATCCTCGTAATATCTAATTTATTAGATATTATCTAACTTTCAATTAAGCGGAAACAAGTGTAAAATATAAAAGGAAAAGGGAAAAAAATCGTCATTCCTTTTTAACAAAAGCTATTTTCACCAATAATTGTTTTCTACTTAGCTATTTTTAAGAAAAGAGTTCATTTTTTTTTTATTGAGCTTTTTACGAAAATTAAGTGACAAGTAAATTAAGGTCTATATATACATTTTTTGAAATAATGATAGCTTAATTTTTATATGATATAGCGATAGTTAGTAAAATCGCGTGAATACACCTATTATTCATGCAGTTAGGCAGAGATATTATATTACTTGTTAATATTCTTATTAAGCATGTAGATGTAATGTATTCCACTATTGTTAATTATATGTACGAATGCAATGTATTCCGCTACAAAGATACTCTGTTCACTCGGATACAGTGCAATTCTCTACTATTATGAGAACAAATATAATATATTCCGTCAAGTTTAGTAGAAAAATTAAAAACAACCCTAACCCGACCCACTTAACCCAATCCGGTCAAATCCACCTAAATTCGGTTAAAAAATCGGTCAAACTCGGTCAAAAATATTTTTAAAAAAAAACTTTTTTTCAACATACATTATATATACCCACCTATATACATTATAAATACGTTAAACAATATATATATATACAATATATATATAGTATATACTACATTAAAATTTAAAAAATATACACATATACACAATTAAGCATATATACGCACCATCCAATAAATATGTACTACTTTAAAGTTTAAATAAAATATACTACAATATATATACATTACAATATATATATATATATATATATATATATATATATAAACAAATTTATAAAACATATTTCCTGCCCGGAGGGATATGGAAACATTGAATTCGCCAATTTTCGAACTGTGTATATGTATACGTTAAACATACATATCTATACTAATTTCTAAAACATACACACATGTATATGTTAAATATACACGTCTATAGAAGATATATATACACATGTATACGCACCATTCAATGTATATATACTACTACTAGTAAAATATACTACAATATATCTATATATATATATATATTATATATATATATATATATATATATATATATATATATATAGTTATATACTAATTTACAAAACATATACACATGCATACGCACCATTCAATGTATATATACTACTACTAATAAAATACATTACAATATATATATATACATTACAATATATATAGATATAGTTATATACTAATTTATAAAACATATACACATGTATACGTTAAATATACATGTCTAAAGAAGATGTATTCACATATATACACTCTATTCTATGTATATGTAATACATTAAATTAAATATCCTACAATATATATATACATTACAATAAATATAGATATAGTTATATGCTAATTTATAAAACATATACACATGTATACTTTAAATATACACGTCTATAGAAGATATATTCACATATATACACTCTATTCTATGTATATGTAATACTTTAAATTAAATATACTACAATATATATACATTACAATATATATATATATATATATTGTAATGTATA
>NC_061119.1:211601901-211617977 GCF_002878395.1 Capsicum annuum
ACAAATATTGCATTGCACCTCAGTATCTGATATACGTTCAAAAAATTGCCACGCAACACTAGTTGTTTTACGAGGTCTTGCGGCACGGGGAGGACGGGGAGGGAGATTAACCGATTCAGATCTAACATTAGCATTTCCTACTGCAGGTGTCTCACCAATACTTTCATTATCTTCGTCTAAATTAACCACATCTACTTCATTTTCTTCTTTTATACCATAATTTTCCTGAGCTTCTACATAATCCATATCGTGAGCACTTACACCTATTTCTTCGTCAAAAGGTGTACCAAGCGGTACCGGAGGCGAAGACACATGAGTATATCTACTACTTGAATTACCTGTACCGCTAGTAATTCATTTTTTACTACCACTACCGCTTCTGGGACAAAAATTTTTAACACCTTTAGTAGCGAGGTTTCTTAATTTATCTATAGTATAAATTAAATTAAACTAAAAAAATTCAAAATGCACAAATATAATAAAATTAAATATTAAACAATTAATATAATAAATAAAAATTAAACTTAAGAGATGGAACGACAATAAAAAATTTTGTAAGTATCCGAAGGTTGCGACTTTAGAAACTTCTGCTCGTACTTTGTAAAGGCAAAATTAAAAAATTAAAGTGAACACTTTAAGAAATTAAATATATTGAATATTGAGCATTGAGATTTGAGAGAGTGAAAAATTGTGTGAAAAATGATTTGAAGGTGTAGGGTATTTATAGAATTTTTTTTGGGACTAAAAAATAATTTTTAAAGTATTTTTTTTTTCTTTTAAGAAATGGGCCCAAACTATCCGTTTGGACTCAAAAACGGCTATATAGCCGTTGGGCCAACAACTAGTTTGCCCCAAAACCCATTTTTTTTTTTTAAAATAGATTCCGAGCTGGGTTAACCGGGCCTAAATTAAAAAAATAACAGGCCCGGGACCCAGAACCCTAAAGTCCTAGGGCTTATCGGGTTGGGTCCTTTAAGTGGGTCGGTTGACCCGGCCCACTTGACAGGCTATATATATAAAAATTTGGGTGTAAATAGCGTTGTTTACTAAAATTTCTCAACTTTTTATTGTCAAAATGTTTAAGTTATAAAAAAGAAAAGAAAAAGAAATGTGTTTTCTCTTTTTCAAAACGATGTATACCAACGAAAGAAATATTCTAGAATAAAGCCAATATATAGTTCAAAATATACTTTCATTTGTCTAAAGGTCATACACTTACAGAGCATAAAAATTCAAATTAAAACAAGCTAAGCACTTTTTACTTAAAAGGATTAGCACATAACTATTTAAATATTAAAAAGATTAACGTGTTTGTGTATCATTTGGTATAAAATTGAGGTAAAGATTTGTGTCAAAGTGACAAATTAAAGGTAACCTATGGAATATATATCTTTTTTCCTTAAAAAGCTAATATACTTGTGTTGTTGTCAGTGGCGGAGAGAGAATTTTATTAAGGGGTTCGAAAGTAAATATATAAATTAACTGAAGGGGGTTCAACGTCTACAATATATACAATATATACGTAAAAAATAATTTTAACTATATATAAATAGTATAGTTTTCCACCGAAAGGGGTCCGGATGAACCCGCTGGCCTAAAGGGTAGCTCTGCCCCTGATTGTTGTGCAAAGTCTCGAATTCGAACCGGATATGGAATCGTCTTTGACAAAAACCACTTTAATTTTCTCTCAAAATGGGACTTCTCGATAGAGGCGGACCTAACTTAGGTCCACTTATAAAAAGAAATATATTTATATATGGTTGAAATTATTTTTATGCATATATAATAGAGTAGAACCTCCTTCGAGTTGTTTGTGTGTTTAGTTCTTTATATTTTGAATCTCCTTAGTAAAAAATTTAAATTTGCTATTATTTTTTGACACAAATTTAAATTAATCAAATCCCAATACAGATACCGAGATAGAAGAAAAAGCCACACCTTCTGATCCAAAATCCTTCCAATTGTTCCAAAATATTGCTTTCTGCCAGCTTTTTTCTTGCATGCATTATGGACTCAAGAAAATTCATGTTATGATTTCTGGCACGTAAAGAATTAAACACCTCTACCTAACTTTTAAAAGGTTATACAAACTCATTCCAAAAATTTAATTACTATACATTATATTGGAGTTTAAGTTTTACCTATTGACAATGCAAATATTATTAACATGGTTAGATTATTTTTGGGTAATTAGTAAGTATATGTATTTCTCTATGTAATGTACCCTACTACTAAAGACACTATAATAATTTCGAGAGTTCTTTTGAGGGGAAGTCTGTCGAAAAAACTTGCGCTGAAAATTAAATAATTTTTCGTAATTATATAATTATATATACTGATAAATTAAGATGATGAAATTTGAACTCACAAATATCATATGGAATAAATGGTATGGTGCTAAAGTATACTATTTCCTCTGTCTCATTTTATCTGTCCCAAATTTCCTAATCTGATGTCCCATTTTACTTGTCCTTTTTTACTTATCAAGACAAGATAATTTTTTTTTTCATATTTTACCCTTTGCATTAATTTTTTTTAAAATTAAAATGTAAACATCATTTAGTAGAGGTACTATGGTAAACTAGCTATGTTATTTATTATTTTTCTTAATAGTCGTGCTATCCCTATTTGGGACGAGTAAAATAGGACGGAGGGAGTCCTTTAGAATGATTTATAAAAGTTTACTTTGGTGGGAGAGATTCGTTTATTTTAAATATTATACGTATTTAGCTACACTAATTAGTGTCTCTTTACATAAAATTAACAATTAATGGATATCCCTTAAGAAATCCATAATATTAATTAGCAAGATACTAATTGCATACATAATCGTCCTAACCAAGATTAGGTATGGGATATGCAAGTCAAAAAAAAAAACTTAATTAATTACCAATCAAAATAAACAAATGACTCTTACATGATGGAAACATAATTGTGTTCTCAAAAGGTCTAGCAAATTAAATTGCACTTATTTTATGTGTAATGTATAAAATAAGGGAAAAGGGCAACATTTGCCCCATGCCATTAAAAATTGAGTTAATTCACCTTAGTTTTGATTTAAATTTACCTTGTCATGAAAAAAAAGTCTCATAATTAAAAACCAAAGGATAAATTTGAATAATTTGTAATAGTATAGGGGCAAATTTGGATATTTTCAATATCCCTATTCTGTCTTATCCAATATATATAAATCAACTATACTACCAAAATCAATTTGAATATTTGTTACCAATAATTCAAAGTTCTTTTATTCAACCCTATCCAAAGCTTAAAGTGCTAAAAATACAAAGGGAGATGAATCCCCTATTTTGTTTTAGAAAATATTTTTTCCAGGAAATAAGTTTCTTCGGGAAATTAACTTCTCGAGCAGAAGTTGAGAAAATAAATTTCACAAGTGATATTTTACACTGATTGTGTTCTACTCATCCCCCAACACACCTCATCTTCATCATTTTTTCTTATATATCGAACACAAAAAAATAAGTAAGAAATTCACTAATTATTTTTAAAACACATTTTTTCAAAAAAATAATTTTCATAAAAAATACTTTCCTCCGTATCGAACACACCCTATATGTTGTGCATTATATGAAATATATTCTCTTTTTAAGCTTTGCGGAAAGCAAATGAAATGTACATTTAGGGGTTGTGAGACCTTCTTTAAGAATCTTTTTAATGGCAAAGTATTCAAATAATGAATAAACTTATTATTCTATTAAATCCCATAAAATCCATTTTGGATAATTAGATTCTTCCATTTTTTTTCTTTTCACAAATTAATAAAAGTTTTCTTTATACGTCAATCATTGATATCTTTTGTATGTTCTACAATAATATTTTAGCCATCTTTTCCACTATATAAATATCTTCTCATGTATTATCAAGTGAATTCAACAGTTTATATAAAACAAAATAAATTATATCTTGCTCTATTTACACGATAAGATTTTCTAGCGAATTTCATTAAGTATCCTTGACGATATCTAGCCAGGGGCGGATCTAGGAGGTTATGAGGGGGTTTATCTGAACCCCCTTGACAATTTTATATATATATATATATGTATGTATGTATGTATGTATGTATGTATATGTCATGACTTCCCTAAATATAATACTTGAGGTTGGACCAACGGTTGAGAGGGTTCAAAGTTCACCTTGAAGTTTCAAATTCAACTCCCAAACACTACATTTTTATTTTTCAAACTTTCTTGATGTAAATTTTGGATCTGCAACTGTATCTAGCTAAACCCTAGAATGTTGCGGCCAGCTGGGCCATGAGCATATACACCTTTACGGTCTTTCCATGAGGTCAACTCTTGTCAAAATCAACATAGAGAATGAAGAAGGCGATCCAAATATTGTGTGGGCTTCGCCATCTTATTACGGGTCCCTTCCCAAGATATACGTATAATGCTACTAGTCTTAAGGAATTAGCATTTATTAGTCAAAATTCTATTTTGGCTTTGACTTCTTTTTAAATATATTTTTTATTTTTTGCTTAAAAGAGCATATATATATATATATATATATATATAAAAGCATCCAAAGCTTGAGAAACTAAGTGGAGAATGGAATTAGAATCACTTTGGTCGGCCTCTTAGCAAAAGATGTACTTAGAGTATTGTTGAAGATTGGAAATTAATTGGTCAATTAATAAAAGTAATTTTACAAAATAGAATATATAAAATGAAATATTTTACATATCAATAAACTATTCTTTCATTAAAAGTTAATTTAATAAAAGTAATTTTACAAATTAAATATATAAAATGAAATATTTTACATACCAATCAACTATGCTTCCATTAAAAGTTAATTTAAGATATTTCATCTTTGACACAAATATCTATATATATTGCGTATTATTTCATCGCTGCGTCTTGGTATTTTATTAGCGCCTTTGATCGTAATTCATTATATTTAAGCTTTTATTGATGTATTTGTGATGTCTAGTTACATCTTTAGGGTATTGGAAACTTTTAGAGGTAGTTTGGTTGGGAACAAGTTATTTTGAGATAAGTTATCCGTTCCATCATATATATGAGATAACTTATTCCATCACTATAGTATAAGTAAAGGGATAAATAATCACGGAACTAATGAATACCTCCAACCAAACGCAGACTAAAATAATGATGCATTTTATCCCGAACTTATTATATCTTATACTACCAAACGACTCCTTTGGACATATCGTGCTAAGAAATATAATGTGTCACACATCAAAATGTGAGAATAGAGAAGGCAAGAAGCAATTGCCCCATCATCCGTGGCACGAGGATGCCACGAGGCTTAGGCAGACAGCGGCGGAGCTAGCATATATACAATGAGGGATTTCGAATTCGAACCCTTTTTGACGAAAATTATACTATTTATATATAGTTAAAATTATTTTTTATTCATATATAGTAGATGTTGAACCCGTTCAATTAGTTCGTATTTGCACTTTTGAATTTCCTTACAAAAATCATGATTCCGCCACTGAAAGCAGCATGCTATGCTATGGAAGTCAGGAAGTGGCCGGTGTTGCAAGAGCAACACATGAAATATCATTTGCAAATGCGATAATCATATTGCATTATTAATAGATTAATTTCATAGAAATATATAGATAACAATCTATTTTGAATAGGCGAGCAATAATAATTCGGTTAATAAGCAATCATCGATGACATAAGTTAGCATAAAAAATTGGTTTTAAATTTTTTGCAGTAGTAATAAATAAAAATCCATAATTTTTGAAAAAATACTTGTTAATCCTTAGTAGTTAATTAAATCTTATAATTGTTGACATAAGTCTTTATGACTTCGATACTCGCTTTTTGAAATGATTAAATTATTTGTACAATCACATGCAGTAACATATGCGTTTTTAAGCAGTATTAGCTGTCACGATCCAAATGGTCATGAATGTCACCTTACACTAATCTTTCAGTAGGAGAACTATCTAAATCGAACCACTACCCAATCACTTAGTCAATATTAAAACAATATTATCATAAGACCACCTTAATAACAATAATCCGTAGCTAATCATTATCAATGCGAAATTCAAACAAACTACTTACTGAAATCTCCAAGACCCGAAAGTCATCGTACAAAAACTTCTAAAAAAAAATCATGTCTAAAAGAGATATCCAAAATAAAGAAAAATAAAGATGTTTCATTACCCGAAAGATGGCCAAAAACTAATAGAGTGATCCATGGCAGCCTGGAGATAGAGTGCTCACCCTTGGATTGAGATCTGTTAGCAAACGTTAGAGGTGAGGTCGTGTCTGAGCCTCTGGAATACTTTGTTCACTCAACAAAAGTAGAGTACAGGGTAGTATCAGTACAAACCACTATGTACTGGTAGGTATCATAGGCCAACTCAATTTAATAACATGTACACAACATAAATCAAATAACAAGTAGACAAACATCGTCACATAATATAACAAATATTTAATGAATCAACAATGCAACAATAACAGGTCAAATAATGCTTTCAAACAAACCACATAGCCATCAAGAGTATCAACCATGCTGTAAACATCCATAGAATCAATACCAATACCATAAATAACAACCACGTCCTTCTAAAACTCACAATTAGAACACCATTAGCTCGTTATCTGCTTAATAACCCGTACAACATCTCAAATTCAACACAAATATGTACACATATGCTATAGGAGTTATTTTTGCCCAACTAGTCATGACCTGCAGGGAACAATCTATGTTCATGTACCGTATCGGTGTGGTACCCGATCCTCAATAACAAATAATATCAACTTTATATTCGTACCGGCGTGGTACTCAATCCTCCATAAACAAGTAATATCAATATCATATTCGTACCGACATGGTACCCAATCCTCCATAAATAAGTAATATCAATATACATATCCGTACCGGCGTGGTACCCGATCTTCTATAAATAAGTAATATCAATATATATATCCGTACCAGCGTGGTACCCGATCCTCCATAACCATATTAGGTATGTTTTATCAAATTCACACTATCTCTCAGGATACAATCCAATGTACTAAGTTTACAAGTGCACTTAAAGTCATAAGACAACTCCATCATGTAGATTTTCAATAACTATTTATACAAATCTCAATAATTCAAATATCATCAATTTCAAGCATGTCTGAATACCAATCAACAAGCATTCAATTTAGAAGCATACACACAATTAAATTGAGTCTAAACTTCAATTAAATCATAACCTAACCAACAAATTCAATTGTACTTAGTCTGCAAGTGCCTTGCCCTTTCTCACAACTTCGAAACGTTCAAAATCTCAAACTGTCGAGAACTTTCTCTTCCTAACTCAATCACGCACAAGCCCTCTTTTGTGTGCACTCCTGTTATCATTCAAAGTTAAACCTATTTACTTCAATTAATCTCAACGTGAGTTATGGGAGAAGAAAAATAGTTGTAGTTTTGACCCATTATCACTAATTAAATTAATTATCTAAAATATCCAAAACTTTTAATAAATTCTCAAACTTTATTCGAAACACCATAGAAATAAATTAAACATGTAAATTAACTAAAAATATGTTCCAAACCTATTGAAAACATTAAAAATACCATATCGAGGTCGTCTTGACCAAATATTGATCGTGATCAAGCTTAAATTTATTAAAACTCAATAATCCAACTAATGACTTCAATTACTTCCGAATACCTCAAGAATTGGTATTACTCATTCCGTGAGTCATAATTCACGTACACCAACTACGTAAAGAGCTAAAATATGAAAGACGAGAAAATTTCACAAACGACCGGGAGGGTCGTTACATCAAATACCAATTAAATAACAGTTTGTTCCCAAATGAGTAAACATAAGACAAGAAGGGAAAACAAAAAATTACCTGACTTTAGCAAAAAGGTGTGGATACTTGCTACGCATATCTGCTTCGGTCTCCCAAGTGGTCTCCTCAATACGATGATTCTTCCACTGAACCTTTACAGACGTAATCTCCTTAGTCCTCAACTTACGGACATCTCTATCAAGAAACTTCATAAGAGAGGTTATCATCTAACAAGACCGAATCCCAATGAATTATATAGTTACCATCATCATGAAATTTCTTTAACATAGATACATGAAACACAGGGTGAACTCCTGACAAGTTCGAAGGAAATGCCAATCTATAGGCCATCGATCCCAATGCTGAATAATCTCAAATGACCCAATATATCTAGTACTAAGCTTACCTCGCTTCCTAAAATGCATGGCACCCTTCATGGGTGAAACCTTGAGCAACACTTTCTCACCCCTCACATAGTGCATATCTCTAACTTTTCGATCCATATACTCCTTTTTTCTGATTTGAGCCGTTATATGTTTCTCCTGAATGAACCTGACCTTCTCTAACGAGTCTCTCAAAAGATCAGTACCCTACAATCTCACCTTAAAAGCATCAAATCATTCAATAAGAGATCTGCACCTCCTCTTATATAAAGCCTCAAATGGCGCCATATCAATACTCAAATAATAACTGTTATTATATGAAAACACGGCCAAAGGTACGAACTTATCCCAAAGGCCTCTAAAATCCATCACACAAGCACAAAACATATCCTTCAACACCTGAATCGTTTGCTCAGACTGCCCATCGATTTGACGATAAAAAGTTGTACTAAGGTCCAACCTTGTACCCAACTCCTCATGCAACTTATTCAAAAAGATAGAGGTAAATTGAGTACCCCTATACGAGATAATAGAAATTAAGACCCATGTAATCGAACAATCTCCTTAAGATAAATCTTGGCCAACTTTTCTGCATTATAAGTCACTTGAACTAGAATGAAATGTGCAGACTTCGTGAACTTATCCATAATAACCCATATAGGATCATACTTTTCCAGAGTCTTGGGAAGACCAACAACAAAATTTATAACTATTCTCTCTTATTTCTATTCAGGAATAGGTATCCTCTGAAGAGTACCACCAGACTTCTGATGCTAGTACTTTATCTGCTGGAAACTCTGATATTTAACAACAAAATAAACTATGTCACGCTTCATCCGACCCCACCAGTAATGTTGTCTCAAATCACGGTACATATTGATTGCACCAGGATGTATAGAATACTTCGAACAATGAGCCTCGCTAGAATAGTAGGACTCAAATCATCAACACGGGGCACACAAAATCACCCCTTAAGCAGAAACACACCCTCACCATCAAGAATAGTCTCCTTGTCCTTACCCTACGGAACCTTATCACGAATCTTGCTCAACTTAGCATCCTCAAATTATTTAGCCTTGATTTGATCAGGAACTATGGACCTTGCCTCAATTCTGGCTAGAATTCCCCTTTTCTCATTCACCTCAAGTCGAATAAACTTGTTAGCTAGAGTCTGAATCTCTCTAGCCAACAGACGTCTGGTAGCATTTAAGTAAGACAAACGACCCATACTTGCTAACTTTTTGCTTAATGCATCAGCTACCACATTAGCCTTTCCTGGATGATATAAAATAGTGATATCATAATATTTAAGAAACTCCATCCATCTATATTGTCTCAAATTCAAATCCCTATGTGTAAACACATATTGTAAACTGCGGTGGTCAGTGAACACCCCACAACGAACCTCATACAAGTAATGCCTCCATATCTAAGAGTAAAAACTACAGCAGATAACTTTAAATCATAAGTTGGATAATTCTTCTCATTAGGCTTCAATTGCCTCAAAGCATAAACAATCACATTCCTTCCCTACATTTAAATAGCACATTAACCAGAACACGAGGCATCACAATATATGATAAAATCCTTTCTCTCTACCGGCAAGAAAAGAATAAGAGCGGTAGTCAATAAGATCATAAGCTTTTGAAAGCTCTTCTCAAACTCATTAGACCAAATAAAAGGTACATCCTTCTGAGTCAACTGCATCATATGAGTAGCAATAGAGGAGAACCCCTTCACGAACCTGCGATAATAACTCACTAACCCCACAAAGCTATGAGCCTCTGTCACTGAAACCATTACCCTTTCCTTTGAAACCACATGCCCTAAAAATGATACAGAAGCCAACCAAAATTTACACTTAGAAAACTTTGCATTAAGCTTTTTCTCTTTTAACAAACCCATTACAATCTTTAAATAATTCTCATGTTCCCTTTTACTTTTAGAATAAACCAGAATATCATCAATAAAGATAACCACGAAAGAATTCAAGTGGGATTTAAATATCCCATTTATCAAACTCAATAAAAGCAATTGGGAATTAGTTAGCCCAAAAGACATCACAAGAAATTCATAGTGCCCATACCTAGTTTGAAATGCAATCTTAGGAATATCGTCAGGCCGAATCTTATGCTGATGATACCCGAACGTCAAATCAAACTTAGAAAATACGAATGCACCCTGTAACTGGTCAAATAAATTATCGATATGGAGAAAAGAATACTTATTATGAATCGCAACTTTGTTCAATTGCTTGTAGTCTATACACATACGAAGACTACCACCCTTCTTCTTCAGAAACAAGATAAGAGCACCCCATGAAGAGACACTCAGACGAATAAATTCCTTACACAACAAATCCTGCAATTGAGCCTTTAGCTCCCTCAACTCAGTCGAAGCCATCCTATAGGGAGGAATAGAAATAAGATGAGTACCTGACTCTAGATCAAAATAGAAATCAATATCACGGGATAGTGCATGCCAGGAAAATTTACAAGAAAAAAACCTCTTGGAACTCATACACCACAGGAACTGATGCAACAGATGAGACCTCGATCTGCGGAAGTGTCCTGAAAATTTGCTAGGAAGGCCAAACAACCTCTCGCAATTAACCTCTTTGTATGTAAAAAGGAAATAAGTTTCATTAGAATAGGACTATAATCACCTTAATACTGAAGTCTATCCATTCTCGGTATAGCCACAGTCACTGTCTTAGCATGACATTCCAGTATAGCATGATATAAAGACAACCAACTCAAATCCAAAATTATATCAAAATCTACCATATCTAGAATCACTAAATCTGCCCAAGTTTGATACCCCAGAAACATAACAGAACAAAAATAATAAATCCTATCAACAATAACAAAATTAAATAGGAGTAGACACGTGAATTGGAAAGTCAAGTAAATCACACACCATGTCCAACCCCACAACAAAATTGGCAGACACATATGAGAAAGAAGAACTAAGATCACATAATATAGTGGCCATCCGATCACAGACAAGAATAGTACCTATAATGATAATGTCTTATGCCTCTGCCTTGAGCCTGCCCAAAAAAATATAGATTTGGGCCCTACCACCAGTCTGAGCGTCACTTCTATCAAGTTGAGAACCACCTCGATGGGGTTGATTACCACCCTACCTGCCTGATGACCATTATGATCACTCTGTGGATGACGTCAACCATTACCGTTACCTCTCCTACATGCTAGAACTAAAGCCCAAGAAACCTGCTACTGGCCAGACTGACCATACTGCCTCAAATAAGGATAAAACCTCTTGATGTGACTAACTCCACCACGATCATAACATACTCTGACCCCTAGAATAAGAATCACTGAAACTGCCTCCTCTGTTATCCCAGGCATAACCTCATGCGGGGAAGGATATACCAGTTTCTCCCTAACTGGTCTCGTGGCTTGAGATCTGCCCTTAGTTGGTGCAACTCTCTTCCCCCTTCCTCGTTCTCCCCTCACTTGTCCTTTATCCTGAACTACAGTCCTAGCAGATGATTCGGGCACCTCAACTCTTGCTTTATTTGCTTGTGTTTTTACCATCCGCGAGAATAAGAGTGAAAGAAGTCAGATACCAATTGGAATCTCCAGATACCAATTAAAATCAAGTAATAGCACGTAAAAAAGAAGAATTTAAATTTTTCTAGTGTCCTGTAGTCTCTCAAAGAAAAAGTACAGACGTCTCCATACCGTTCCGCAAGACTCTATTAGATATGTTCTTGTACGGCGAATCGGCAAACCTAGGGCTCTGATACCAACTTTTTCACGACCCAAATAGCCATGAGTGGCACCCACGCTAATCTTTCAGTGGGAGAACCATCTAAATTGAACCATAACTCAATCACTTAGTCAATATTAAAACAATATTACCAAAATACCACCTTAATAAAAATAATCTGTAGCTAATTATTATCAATATGAAATTCAAATAAAGTACTTACTGAAATCTCCAAGACCCAAAAGTCATCGTACAAAAACTTCTAAACAAAAACCATGTCCTAAAGAGATATCCACAATAAAGAAAAAGAAAGATGTCTCATCGCCTGAAAGATAGACAAGAACTAATTGAATGATCCATGGCAGCCTGAAGACAGAGTGCTCACCCTTGGATCGAAATCTATTAGCAAACGCTGGAGGTGAGGTCGTGTCTGCACTCAACAAAAGTAGAGTACAGGGTAGTATCAGTACAAACCACTATGTATTGGTAGGTATCATAGGCCAACTCAATTTAATAGCTTGTAGACAACATAAATCAAATAACAAGTAGACAAACATCGTCATATAACAAATATTCAATAAATCAACAACACAACAATAACAAGTCAAATAGTGCTTACAAACAAACCACATAGCCATCAAGAGTATCAACCATACTGTAAACATCCATAGAATCAATAACAACACCATAAATAACAACCACATCCTTCTAAAACTCGCAATTAGAATACCATTAGCTCGTTATCGGCTTAATAACATGTACAACCTCTCAAATTCAACACAAATATGTACATACATACTATGGGACTTATTTTTTCCCAACTAGTCATGACCTGCAGGGAAAAATTTATGTTCATGTACCGTACAGGCGTGGTACCCGATCATCAATAACAAAGTAATATCAATTTCATATTCGTACCGGTGTGGTATCCGATCCTCCATAAACAAGTAACATCAATATCATATTCGTACCAGCGTGGAGCCCGATCCTTCATGAACAAGTAATATCTATCGTGGTACTCGATCCTTCATAAACAAGTAATATCTATATACATATCTGTACCGGTGTGGTACCCGATCCTTCATAAATAAGTAATATCAATATATATATCCATACCGGCGTGGTACCCGATCCTCCATAACCATATTAGGTATGTTTTATCAAATTCACACTATCCCTCAGCATACAATACGATGTACTATGTTTACAAGTACACTTAAAGTTATAAGACAACTCCATCTGGTAAATTTTCAATAAGCATTCAATTTAGGAGCATACATACAATTAAATCAAGTCTAAAACTACCTCAACCAATGAATTCAATTCTACTTAGTCTGCAAGCGCCTTGCCCTTCCTCACAACTTCGAAGCGTTCAAAATCTCAAACTGTCGAGAACCTTCTCTTCCCAACTCAATCACGCGCAAGCCGTCTTTTGTGTGCACTTCTATTATCATTCAAAGTTAAACCTACTGACTTCAATTAATCTCAACGTGGGTAATGGGAAAAGAAAAATAGTTGTAGTTTTGACCCATTACTACTAATTAAATTAATTATCTAAAATATCTAAAACTTTTAATAAATTCTCAAAATTTATTCGAAACACCATAGAAATAAATTAAACAAGTAAATTAACTAAAAATATGTTTCAAACCTATTGAAAACATTAAAAATACCATATCGAGGTCGTCTTGACTAAATATTGACCATGATCAAGTTTAAATTTATTAAAACTCAATAATCCAACTAATGACTTCAATTACTTCCGAATACCTCAAGAATTGGTACTACTCATTCTGTGAGTCATAATTCACATAAACCAACTACGGAAAGAGCTAAAATAAAAAAGATGAGAAAATTTTAGAAACAACCGGGAGAGTCGTTATATTAATTATACGATCATTTATATCTATTTCACAAGGTATATAAATTTTTCATACTTTTACAACATTATTTTTAGAGATAATATCTAATTACCCCCTGAACTATACCCAAAAAGGTTATGACACACCTCAACTTAAAGGAGACCCTATTACCCCCTGAACTAATTAAACATATCATTTTGACACACTTAGTGCCTACGTGGTACATACGTTGCACAACACACTGAAGTGTCTACGTAGGCACACGTATGTGCCACGTAGGCACTAAGGGTGTCAAAATTACACTTTTAATTAGTTCAGGAGGTAATAGGACCCCCTTTAAGTTGAGGTGTGTCATAACATTTTTGGGTATAGTTCAGAGGGGTAATTGAGTGTTTTATCTTATTTTTATTCAAAACAACAACCTACCATTATATATCCACCTTTTATGTGGTTATCTCAAATTCATGTTTAGTGCATAGCGGTAGCTTTAGTGCACCGGACTGTCCTTCCCCAGACACCGCGCATAGCGGTATCTTTAGTGCACCGAGTTGCTTTTTTTTTTTTTTTTTTTGACAACCTACCATTATATATCCACCTTTTATGAGGTTATCTCAAATTCATGTTTAACCATTAGTTGATGTATCTAGTGTGAATTAAAAAAATCATTTAAAAAGCCAAATTTCATATTTTTCTAAAATTTTTGCCCTAGGTATAATAAATAGAATAAAAATTCTCACAAAAGTTGTGGGGTTCTAATGCAAATTCCTTCTCTTATTGGTTAGAATAATAAAGTGATATGGATTACTGACCTCTTATAGTGTTTGAAAAATGTAGCAAAATAGAAAGGTGAATAAAAAAGAAAGAAAGGCACTAAAAAAATTATTTATTTTTTGTTTTTATTATCTAAAATTCTAATTTAAAATTTGCAGGCATTTTTCCTATTAGAACAATGTCAATTTTTTTTAAAACTTGAAATTAAGTTGGAGGTAGTGGTAATTTCTTCCACCTATTCGAATAGATACGATTTCTATTCTTTTTTTTTTAAAAATACGAAGCTTGATGTCAGAGCAGTCACACCCTCGGCCTAATTGCTTCAGACAACAGCTTAAGATCAATGACTCGAATACAATCGTTCTATTAATAATGATTACAGGTAACTGTCTGCAAAAGGTAGAATCAATAACCTTAAAAAAACAAAATAAGTTATCTACTATAATACTAACTTTAAAATTTTATTTCCACTATCACTGTACATAGCCTTTATAATTTTTTTAGTTTATATCTTTTTCATAAGATATTATTTTTAAGGGTAAATTTTTTTTATAAAAATAACATATAATTAATTTTTACAAGATCATTTCCCAAATGAGAACATTGGATCTGAGTCCAATAATTTTGCTTCGCGAGTTGGGCCTTCATTTGTTATTTTGGACTAATTATGTTTGAAAGGACATTCTCAGTCCAGCCCAGCCCAGTTCATGTATTAATTTAGGGCAAAATTCAGAAATAGCATACTTATTTTCTTAATTATGAATTTCATAGCAACAATTTCATAATTACATAATATAGCACGTTGTATTTTACATTTTTATAAACTGTTGCTATAAAAATACAAATACATATAATTTTTATTGCCCTTATGATCGATATGTATTTTGTATTTTTGCAAACTGTTGCAACATAAATACAAATACATACAAATACATATGCTACAAAATGTAATTTGATATAAGTGTTGTTATTTTTTGTAATTTAATACTTAAAAATGCTACTTTATGTATTTTTTCCATTAATTTATGAACAAAATTGAAATGTTGCATTATTTAGCCTATGTTTTTGCAAATGTATAGTATGCTTTTTTTTTTTAAAAAATGTATTAGCATCTTCTTTTTGAATGCAATAAAATACACTGTATTCATGAGCTTGCAATATCCAATCCTATCTGACATGGGGCACACATAATATGTGATCTTAATAATAAGCTAAGTGTATGTATGTGTGTTCAAATCAGAAGTTGGATATATGAATATGTATGCAAAGATATCAACTGTATGTATGGCCAACTGGATTCAATATATGTTTTTCTAATGTATATTAGGCCAACATTTGTGTGAAGGATATGATACGTGTATCTTGTATGTATATCATGTATGAATGCCACTATATTTTTTGTTGTCTCTATCCAATCCTATCTGAAACCAGGTGCTATAATATATGATCTTAATTATAAGTTTATGTATGTGTGCTCAAATCAGAAGTATGAATATGTATGCGAAGACAACAAC
>NC_061119.1:211620977-211673735 GCF_002878395.1 Capsicum annuum
GTTGTTGTCTCTATCCAATCCTATCTAAAATCGCGTGCATAAAATATATGATCTTAATTATAAGTGTATTTATGTGTTTTCAAATCAGAAGTTGGATGTATGAATATGTATGTGTTTTCAAATCAGAAGTTGGATGTATGAATATGTATGCTAAGACACCATCTGTATATATGATCAACTGGATTCAATATATGTGTTTTTCTACTGTATATCAGGCCAGCATTTGTGTGAAGGATATGATACATGTATATTGTATGTATGTCACGCATGAATCCCATATATTTGTTGTTGTCTCTATTAGGAGACTGCTTAAAAGATTAGTTTCGGTCAAATTCAAGTGTGTAGAGGAAACTTCATAGAATTGGTTTAAGCCCAATATTTTTGGATTAGTATACTAATATACAACTACTACATATAATATACACAATATATACACATCATATGCAATTGAGTGTATATATAGTGTATACCTCGGTCATGTTTTATAAAAGAGATGGCCGAGTGTTATATATATATCGTTAATTCACCCTTTCAGAATATTTGTGCTGATAATGATAATTCTCATTTTAACTTCTTAACATGGGCCTTCTTAGTCCATCAATTATACGGACAAATTAGGATTAGGATTATTAATAGTTTAGGTATACACCGAATAAACAGAATATGCAACTGTATATTCAACCCAACCAAAAGTCATGTTCAATCATGTACCAAAATGATTATATGGTTTTCTCCGATCGAAAAACTAGTGGAATATAAAGTAGACAGTAATACAAGCACAAAGATAGCTAAAGTGGCAAAAGTTGGTTGTCATCTGATGATGAGATCACGAGTTTAAGTTGGGAAAATAACTTTATGTAGAAATGCAAAGTGATATCAAATTGCAATATGATTGGACCCTTCTATGGTTGCACGTGCGCGCAACAAATATGTTGTGAATGGGCCTGGATCGATGTTGGCAAAGCAGCCAACATTGGATTAAGTGGTTATGTTTGGGATTCGGGTTGATAAATAGATACTTATGAGTGAAAAATAGGTTTATGGATAATGTTGAGAAAATGTCTAGTCCTTTCATCCCCTTCGTCAAAGTGTATATAAGTTTCTCATCTCCCTTCTCCAGATCTTCTACAATTGTTCTTACTAGTCCATTGATGTTTTGCAATTTCGTTGTTAGCTTCATTTTCCAGTTGTAATTTCAAGCCTTAGTGGTTATAATATAAGAGTGTTTCTACTGTAAAGTTGAATGTTACATAGTAGTAGTAGTAGTCAGTACATGTATGAAAATTAGGATAGGGTTCTAATTATGAAATACTATGTTGATATAGTAACTAGTAGGGAACAAATTTCAATAAGAAATTTTGTAATACATGTCTCTGATCTGCTTTGTGTAATATATGTACAATGTCTAGTTAAAATTTAGGAATCAGATGCAAAGCTTCTCTTGCAGTTAAGTTGCCATTTTATATTGTTCCTTTTCTTGGTTTTTCTTCGGCGTTCGGTACTCTCATTGGAGCTCGACTAATCCAGATTCGTACCACGCATGGCGCATTTGTAGAAACCGCTCTCTACCAAAAGATTTTTTCACACACGGGGCTTGAAACGAAGACCTTTGATTAAGAGATGAATAGTCTCATCCGTTGCACCGCTTTAGGGGTCTTTATTATGTATTCTCCCACAATAATCAGAGTCAAGAAACTACAATTTTAATTTCAGGCTACAAACAACATTGAGTCTAATCTAAATCTACCATTAATGGCAAAGAACCTCCAAAATGATTTAACTCATGCAGCAGGAGCATAATCATAATCTCCATCATCATCGTCATCTCCTTCCAAGGATGCTGCAGGAGCATAGTCATAGTTTCCGTCATCGCCATCACCACCTCCCTCTAAGCATGCTGCAGGAGCATAGTTATAGTCACCATCATCATCTCCATGTGAACATGATCTCCTCTTCTCAAATCCAATTATCTTGAAAATGCTAGACATTTGATATATATATATATGTATGTATGTATCTCTTCTTTTTGGACTATAGATATATGAGATATTGGATGTTGTATAACTTTGATGTAGGATATGTGACTAAAGAGTTGTACTTTGTGGTGTGTATGACTGATGAAGAAACCGTATGCTTATATAAAGGAAAGAGCCATCTGTGGACTCATTTTGACACGTTAAGAAGTGTGTTGTGTTAACTCAAGAATGTGTACAACCATAAGCTGGATGAATTTAAGCTACTTTTTGTGTTGCCATATCCAAAATTCACTTTACATGTCAACATATATAATATATGATGAGTGTTAAAGCTTATTCTCCATCCTTCTGATGGAGATAGAATATATATATACATACATATATATATATATAAAATAGACAAATGGTTATAATACAGATAGATAGATATAATAATAATAATAATAGATAGGCAATATAGGGAGATATTAATAACAATATAGTAATAATAGAGAATATAATAAACAGACAATAGATAATAATAATAATAATTGACAGATGTTATAGATATATTAATAGTATATAAACAAAGTTAATAATGAATAGTAACTCGTATTTGTATATATTAAGCAATATATATATGCCAATAAGTATAAGTATATATATATGTTAGTAAGTTTATATATAAGCAGTAAATATATGTATATATATTATACTATGTATTAAAGATATATTATAATCTTATATATAGACAACTTATACTACTACAAGTAATAAAAATAATAAGCAAGATTATATATTACATATATATATATATATATATCCTTTAGTATATGTATTATAATATATATCGTAGATTATATAGATATAATAAATCGTAGATTATATAGTTAGTATAGTACTATAGACAGATAAATATAGCAAGTAAATTATATATAACAAGTAATTAAAGTAGGTAAGCAATTTTAAGACATTAAAGAAGAGTTATCGCGGTTGTGTTTTAATATGGTGTAAAATCCTACTCAGTACTTCCTCCTTCGTTGTCCTTAGTCCAGTGTAAGTGTCCAAGTCATAAAGATCCAAGTATATTTTTCCTAAAATAAATTATTTTTACATTTTTTATTTTTTTTATTTTTTTTAATTTATACCCTGTTCATCTCTTTCTCTTCAGTTTTAGGTATTTTAGCAATATCTTCTTTAATTATACCCCGGGAGAATAACAACAGTCCTTTTTAATCTTCTTCGGACTTTTCAAGTCCCTAGGAATTTACAGATTAATCCATCGGTATTGCTAAAACACTGAGAGAATAGCCATATACTAAGAGTATTTTTATAAGAAATTTACAAATTTTACAAGATCAGAAAAACTGACGGAAAACCACCGACGATCCAGATCTTAATAATAAAACATATGTGAAAGAAAATATAAACTTGATTAATTCAAACATAATTTTAAAACTTGGGAGAAAAATACAAAGATCTATGTAACTACTACTTACATGCCTTAAGGAAGAAGTGAGTTTTCCCTTTCGAGAGTCCCCTGAAAACTTGACAGCTACCAAAAAATGAAAAACTAAGAAAAATTTTCACTCTTTTTTTTTTTGAAGTAACTTAAAAACTTTAGAAACTAAGAAACTTAAAGAACTTAAGAAAACTAAAGAACTTTCTCACTCTTGATTTTTTCTTGCTTTTTTCTCTCTTTGGTACATGTTTTTGTCTTCCTTAAAGAGGGGCATTTATAGAAATTTGTAGATTTCAAATCTTAACCTTTTTGTGGACTTCAAATCATTTCTAAAACCTTTTTGTGGACTTCAAATCATTTCTAAAGACTTTAGCAAGACTTTATCAACTTGGGTGGGCCCGACGATTAATGTCTTTCTTTAATTCTCCTCCATCCATTTATTTATCTGATATTGCATAGGTCTGTTATTTTGTCTTTTGTAGATATCGTCATTGCTTACGTATCCAAATTGTATAAAGCTTCTGAGTCAAACTCGATTTCTGAATCATCGCCTATATTAGGGTCTTGGGCAAATTGATCCATAGCTGAGTTGTATTCTCGTTCATACTCGTCACTGTCTCCGTCTGATAATCCTAGTCTTGTTCCAGTTCTGGGTGATCTTGTTTTTTCTCTTGGAATTAAAGAAATTCTTTCTCTTTGCTCTGGTGGTTCTGGATTCATTGCTATCTCCTTAGGCAATTGTTCTACAAACAACTTTTTTATTGATTCTACTACTATTTTTTCTATATGTTTTTTTTCTTTTTCTTTTTTCTTAATGACAAATCCTTCATATTCTGAGAAGAACTTTCTTCATCTATTGTCTGAGTACCTGTGGTTTTAAAACTAGTTGGGAGTATTCTCCCTATACTTTTTGGCAAAGTATCAGCCGTCAACGGATTTGATAAGTCTTTACCAGCTACCGTTTGAGTTGGACTAGCTGTACATTACCCGATACAGTAGGTCTTTCTACATTCATTGGGGACCGCACACCCATTAACAGATTTGAGAAGTCTTTACCAACTACCGTTTGAGCTGGACTAGCTGTATCATTATCCGATATAGTGGATTTTTTCATTTTTAAAGAAGATGGAGAACTCTTTGGCTGGGTCTCATGAATTGGTTGAGTCTGTTGTGAAAGTTTAAAATGAAGGGTTTTTATACGGTCTTGTAAAATACTTATATGTTCTAACATTTGTCCTTTTTCTTTTACAAGGTTTTCATTAGCTTGTCTTAAAACTTTATTGGCTTGATTCAGTCTTTTAAAAGCTTCGGTCATAGAGGAACAATGATCCAAAAATATAATTTTGTCTATACCTTTGTTAATATTATATTAAGGAATTTTTTGTGTTTCTGGTCTTAGAGCTGGAGTAATAAAATAATTTGGTCCCAGATTTCTCCGAGCATAGTCTAGAGTCTCTGAGAGATCATAAAAACCTTTATAAAGAGGTGTTTTATAATTTTTATGGCGTCCATTACCTCTATCCAAGTCTGGAACATGCCTTGCTGATGTCCTCTGAGAACAACATAGAATTTAAACCTGTTAGTAGTATTTTTCTCAGTAAAATAATAACTTAATGCATTTAGAATTGAAACAAAATAACTATTGTCTCTTCTATTATATGCTATCCATAAATTGTCTAGTAGACATATCTGCGGCTTATCCACTTGTACTTTTGACTTTCGTCTGAAAGTTAAGTTGGATGGTTCGTTACATACCAAGTTGTGGGGTCCAAAAATTATTCTATGTAATTTTGGCTGTTTTAGTATAGTAAGTGGTCTGAAATGGGTGTTTCTCATTAGTGTCTTTAGATAGTCTTGGGATGATGAGGCTTCTGCCTTGCCTTTTTCTTTCCCTGTATTCATACTGAAACAAAAATCGTTAGTTGTCTTCTTTAATTAATCTACTTAGTTGATCTGCTAAGTTATTATCTTTTCCTTTAATATGTTCTAAAACAATATTATAGATTGAAGTAGCATCTAGGAAACAATATTCATCCTTTTTGTTACTATATTTGTTAGGTTTTGCTTTTAATACTGCTCCCCATTCTTGAAGGCTTCCATCTGTCTCGACTATTAAATAATTCGTTTCTAATGGTAATGTTAAGTCTGGGATATCTTGTATCATGCTTTTAAGTTGTTGGACTAATATTAGATTCAGACTAGACCCTATGAACCTACAAAAATAAATTAGAATGTTTTACCTGTGATAGCATAGAGCACTTAACAAATACTTGTCCAAGAAAAATCAATAATAAATCTAGGAATGCACAATTAATAGAAGATGTAAATAAAAATGTAATAATTGTAGATGAATATATGTCAGATAATGAAAGTACATACTCTATTAGAAGTATGGAAGTCTTTAAAGAGGAAATTAATAAATCTGATTCTTTCGATTCTGGAGAAGAGGAATTTATAAATGAAATAGGATTAGAAAATACAAACTCAGACTATTATGATTTAGTAAATTTGATAGAAGAATGTGAACGTGAATTTGAGGAAGGAAAAAGATTAGATAGTAATCAGTGTTGTTTTTGTAAATAGTTTCCAAGTAAAAACAAAAGAGCAAAATGTAGGAAATGTTACAAGGAAGGATGCATAAAATATATAGAAAAAACCTCAGAGATCCTAAAAATTCAAAAATCAACAAATAATTTAAGTAATTTTCACAAGAAACAACCTGAACCAATACTTAAAACACTAGACGATAAAATATTAGAATTAGAAGAAAGAGTAAAAATATTAGAAATGAGAGTTTATAACCTCGAAAAACATAAAGAGGTAATTACAGAGAAAGACTTATTAGAAGTAGAATTATTTAATAAATTTGCTGAAAATAATAGAGTTAGACAGGAAAAATCAATGATGATACCATTTGAAGGAATGGTATGTAATGAAGAAAAGAATATTAGTACAGTCAAAGTTTTAGCAACAATAAAAATTCAAGACTATGAGTTCGAGACTTTAGCTATAGTTGATTCATGATGTACAAGGAGCATTTTAAATAGCAGAATTTTACCAGCAAAACTAATTAAAAAACTTCCAAAACCTCAAGAATCCATGCAAATGGACGGAACATATAATACCTATACAGACTATATACCAAAATCAAAAATAAGTTTTATTAATACTTGTGAAAAATTCTACCAAGGATCATATACACTTAGTGAAATACTAGTTAGAGATTTAAACATAAAAGCAGACTTTGTGTTAGGATTAGACTTTATGGTACAAAATAATGGAGTATGTTTAGTTATAAAAAATTGGATAATATTCGCCAGTAATATCACTCACTCACCAGTATAGACACAACCTACTTAACTAGATATCGTTTTCATAAGGATAAGCCAGATGAAAACTCAGATGACCTAACGCCACTAGAATGTAATAAAGAAAAAAATTGTACATGTAATGATAATAAAAAGGGAACAATGTATGAAGAATTACAAGATTTATTAGTAGTAGAAGAAATAGAAAAAGACTATACTTTAATAGAAATGGATACAAAATTATACAATTTTAAGAAAGATATACAACAGATAAGAGTAATAAAAAATAAAAAAAACTTAGAGAAAATAATACAAATCCTAGATAAGCTAGAGATAATCGGAGAAAAACTCCTGCAACATTGGAACTCCAATCAAATTACCTGCAAATTAGAAATAATTAATCCAGAATATACTATAAAAACTGCATCTACAGAAGCTACAAATGAAGACCTTAAAGACTTTGAAATACAAATAAAAGAGCTACTAGAATTAGGAATAATTAGAAGAACTACATCAAGACATAGGTCAGCAACTTTCATAGTAAGAAACCATAGTGAAATACTAAGAGGAAAAGCTAGAATGATAATAAATTACAAAAGACTAAATGATAATACTGTAATGGATGTATATAAGTTACCAGACAAAACAGAATTAATAAATAGAATACAAGGAAGAAAAATATCTAGTAAATTTGATTGTAAATCTGGATATTGGCAGATTAAAATGCATGAAGATAGTATAGAATAAATAACTTTCACATGTTCAGAAGGACATTTTGAATGGCTGGTCATGCCGTTCGGATTAAAGACGGCTCCTCCAATTTTTCAAAGAAAAATGGATAGTATTTTAGAGACTATAAAAATTTTGTATTAGTTTACGTAGATGATATTTTAGTCTTTAGTAATAATATGAGAGAAAATTTAGGACATTTACAATAAGTTTTTAAATTATTTGTAGATAATGGAATAATAATAAGTAGAAAAAAATGAAATTATGTAAAAATAGTATTAATTTCTTAGGAGTAGTTATTGGAGATGGTAGAATAAAATTACAACCACACATAGCTAAAAAGGTCTTAGAAATGCCAGATAAATTAGACAAGACTAAAGATTTACAAAAAATTTTAGGACTTTTAAATTATGCTAGAGCTTTTATTAAAGACTTAGGTAAAGTAGCAGGACTGTTATATTCTATAAAAGGATCAACAGACCAAAAAACCTTTAATACTGAAGACCTAAAAGTAGTCCAACAACTTAAAAGCATGATACAAGACATCCTAAACATTACCATTAGAAACAGATTATTTAATAGTCAAAACAGATGGAAGCCTTCAAAGATGGGGAACAGTATTAAAAGCAAAGCCTAACAAATTTAGTGACAAAAAGGATGAGAAAATGTGTGCTTATTCAAGTGGAAAATATAAAGAAAAGAGTAAATTAAATAGCATAGATGCAGAAATACTAGCAGTAATATACGGCTTAAATAGTTTCAAACTTTAAATATTAAATAAACCAGAAATACTAGTAAGAACAGACTGCGAGGCCATAGGAAAATTCTATCAAAAAATATAAGAGAAAATAGTAGTAAAAGGAGGTGGTTAAATTTCCTAGATGCCACTTTAATTTATAATATTGTTCTAGAACATATTAAAGGAAAGGATAATAACGTAGCAGATCAACTAAGTAGATTAATCAAAGAAGACAACTAACGATTTTTGTTTCGGTATGAATACAAGAAAAGGAAAAGGCAAGGCAGAAGCCTCATCATCCCAAGACTATCCAAAGACACTAATGAGGAACACTCGTTTCAGACCACTTACGATGCTAGAACAATCAAAATTAGATAGAATAATTTTTGGACTCACAACTTGATATGTTACGAACCATCCAACTTAACTTTCAGACGAAGTCCAGAAATACAAGTGGATAAGCCGCAGATATGTCTACTAGACAATCTATGGATAACATATAATAGAAGAGATAATAGTTATTTTCTTTCTGTTCTAAATGTATTAAATTATTATTTTACTGAGAAAAATACTACTAACAGGTTTAAATTCTATGTTGTTATCAGAGGACAGCAGCAAGGCGTGTTCCAGACATGGATAGAGGTAATGGACGTCATAAAAGATTATAAAACACCTCTTTATAAAGATCTTTAGGACCTCTCAGAGACTCTAGACTATGCCCGGAGAAATTTGGGACTAAATTATTTTATTACTCCAGCTTTAAGACCAGAAACACAAAAAATTCCTCAACATAATATTAACAAAGACACAGATAAAATTATATTTTGTGATCATTGTTCCTCTATGATCGAAACTTTTAAAAGACTGAATCAAGCCAATGAAGTTTTAAGACAAGAAAATGACAACCTTGTAAAAGAAAAAGGACAAATGTTAGAACATACAGGTATTTTACAAGACCGTATAAAAATCCTTCATTTTGAAATTTCACAACAGACTCAGCCAATTTATGAGACCCAGCCAAAGAGTTCTCCATCTTCTTTAAAAATGGAAAAACTCATTGTATCGGGTAATGATACAGCTAGTCCAGCTTAAACGGTAGCTGGTAAAGACTTGTCAAATCCGTTAATGGGTATGCGTTCCCCAATGAATGCAGAAAGACCTACTGTATCGGGTAATGATACAACTAGTCAAGCTCAAATGATAGCTGGTAAAGACTTATTAAATTCGTTGACGGCTAACACTTTGTCAAAAAATGTAAGGAGAATACTCCCAGCTAGTTTTAAAATCACAGGTACTCAGACAACATATGAAGGAAGTTCTTCTCAGAATAAGAAGATATTTTCATTAAGAAAAAAGAATAATGAAAAAAGAAATATAGAAAAAATAGTAGTAGACTCAATAAAAAAGTTGTTAGCAGAACAATTACCTAAGGAGATAGCGATGAATCCAGAACCACCAGAGAAAAGACCCAAAATTTCTTTAATTCCAAGAGAAGAAACAAGATCACCTAGAACTGGAACAAGACTGAAATTATTAGACGAAGACAGTGACGAGTATGAACGAGAATACAACTCATCCATGGATCAATTTGTCCAAGACCATACACAGACGATGATTTAGGAATGAAGTTTGACTCAGAATCTTTACACAATTTGGATACATAAGCAATGACGATCTCTATAAAAGACAAATAACAGACGTATGCAATATCAGATAAATAAATGGACGGAGGAGAATTAAAGAAAGATATTAGCCTCCGGGCCCACCCAAGTTGATAAATTCTTGCTAAAGTCTTTAGAAAGAATTTGAAGACCACAAAAAAGTTAAGATTTGAAGTCCACAAATTCCTATAAATACCCCCTTTATGGAAGACAAAAACATGTACCAAAGAGAGAAAAAAATCAAGAGTGAGAAAGTTCTTTAGTTTTCTTAAGTTCTATAAGTTTCTTAGTTTCTAAAGTTTGTAAGTTACTTCAAAAAAAAAAAAAGAGAGAGTGTGAAAAGTTTGAAAAGTTTTCAAAGTTCTTCATTTTCCGGTAGCTGTCAAGTTTTCAGGGGACTCCCGAAAGAAAAACCTCACTTCTTCCTTAAGGTATGTAAGTAGTAGTTACATAGATCTTTGTATTTTTCTCCCAAGTTTGTAAATTATGTTTGAATTAATCAAGTTTATATTTTCTTTCACATGTGTTTTATTAAGATCTGGATCGCCGGCGGTTTACCGCCAGTTTTCTGATTTTGTAAAATTTGTAAATTACTTATAAAAATATCCTCATTATATGGTTATTCTCTCAGTGTTTTAGCAATAACGATGGATTAATCTATAAATTTTAGGGACTTGAAAAGTCTGAAAAAGATTAAAAAAGGACTGTTGTTATTCTCCCGGGGTGTGATTAAAGAAGATATTGCTAAAATACCTAAAACTGAAGAGAAAGAGATGAACAGGGTATAAATTAAGAAGAAAAATCAAAAAACAAAAATGCAAAAAATAATTTATTTTGGGAGAAAATATACTTGGATCTTTATGACTTGGACACTTACACTGGACTAAGGACAATGAAGGAGGGAGTACTGAGTAGGATTTTACACCATATTAAAACACAACCGCGATAACTCTACTTTAATATCTTAAAATTACTTACCTGCTTTAATTACTTGCTATGTATAATTTGCTTGCTATATTTATCTGTCTATAGTACTAAACTATCTATATAATCTACGATATATTGTATCTATATAATCTATGATATATATTATAATACATATATTAAAGGATATATATATATATATATACATATATAAGTAATATATATTCTTGCTTATTATTATTAGTATTACTAGTAGTAGTATAAGTTGTCTATATATAAGATTATAATATATATTTAATACATAGTATAATATATATATATATATATATATATATATATATATATATAAATACTAGTTACTATTTATTATTAATTTTTTTTATATATTATTAATATATCTATAACATCTGTCAATTATTATTGTTATTATCTATTATCTGTTTATTATATTCTCTATTATTACTATATTGTTATTATTATCTGCCTATATTACCTATCTATTATTATTATCTTCTATTTATCTGTATTATAACCACTTGTCTATTTTATTGAGTTTATAAGCTCGAAAAACATAAAGAGGTAATTACAGAGGAAGACTTATTAAAAGTAGCATTATTATATACATTTGCTGAAAATAATAGAGTTCGACAGAAAAAATCAATGATGATACCATTTGAAGGAATGGTATGTAATGAAGAAAAGAAAATTAGTACCGTCAAAGTTTTAGCAAGAATAAAAATTCAAGACTATGAGTTCGAGACCTTAGCTATAGTTGATTCAGGATGTACAAGGAGCATTTTAAATAGCAGAATTTTACCAGCAAAATTAATTAAAAAATTGCCAAAACCTCAAGAATCCATGCAAATGGACGGAACATATAATACCTATACAGACTATATACCAAAAGCAAAAATAAGTTTTATTAATACTTGTGAAAAATTACTTGTATTTCTTTTCAGGTGGGATTGTTAGATCTAAATATTCTAGCTTCTTTAAATTATCTATTTTTATACTACTATTTTTTATCCTAAAGGTATTTTCCTAATACAGTGGTCTCTGATGATCTTTATTCTATAATTTCTGTAGTCTCTACAGTATCTAATACTTTCTAATTTACACTTAAACAAATTTATACGGTCTACACAGTTTGAAACAATTGTATTTCTTTATCTACGTCTATTACCTTTTCTAACTGTTGTCTTGAAGTCATTCTCAGTTTAGTTGTTATTTTAGATAGCACACTATTTGTTAATCTGTTTTGGGTAAAATTTGATTTTTGTCTACTTGGGGATGCTGAAAAAAGGTCCATGCATTTTGTTTAGTTGGTTTAGTTATTTTAGCTTCTTTTAATTCTTTTTGAGGGGTTATTTCTATCTTTTTTTAGTTGTTCTATTAATTCTTCTATATTTTTATCTTGACTGTATTTTTGTTTTTCTTTTACTAGGTTCTTATTCAGTTCTAATAGTAACAAAATTATTATATTATTTTGTTTTATGATTAAAGAGTCTGCTTTTCCCTGAGGTTGATGATTTGATAATCCTTCAGGGTTTGATTGGATCTGTGCTGCCTTTTGTAATATTGCTAGATAAAGTTCATCTTGTAGTATCTCATTCATGAGAGTATTATATGTCTTATTTGATCAATTTCTTTTTGTACTTCTTGTAATACTAAATTATTTCAAGATTTTCCAAATTACCTTTGTCTTTATTAATTAAATCTTTGAATTTCTTTTCTAATTCTGTTTTTTTTTTTTTAGAAAATCAAAATTTAATTCTATTTTATCTAACAATTTCTTTTGTTTGATTTGCAGATCTTTCAATATTTCTAAAATTTTTAATATTTTTGTATTTTCTTATTGAATCTTTTCTCCTAGATTTATTATAAAATCTGTAATAGTATTTAATTGTGGATTTTCTCCATGCAATGTATGTTCTCTGTTATTAAAATTACATCTAATACTTTTCTGCTGCCTGATAAGCAATCTGAGTTCTTGACACTATTTATTATCTATCTGTATTATATATATGATATATAAGACTAAATAACTAATATCTATAAGATATATAGTTCTTGACATATATATATGTATGTAAGTATATCTTTCCACCTTTATAGGTGGGAGATCATTGATTGAATTTAAGTAAAATTTTAAAGATTTCATGTAATCTTGAAAATACGTTATTATAACAGGTAAACATCGTTTGATGGTGCAAAAAAAATTATAGTGACAATATAAAACTTCATTATGTTTTGTGCATCACCTATACATGCAAATATGATTTATTGTTAATAAAGAAATTTCTTACACTAAACTATGTATATCACTTAATTAAGTTCGTTAAAAAAATCATCATTAACATAATTGTTGTTGGCTTTACAATTTCACAACGTTGCCTCTTCTCCAGATGCAAATTCCTCCTTGAAATTATTGTCTTGAAATTTTAGATGTTGAAATTTAGTCCTTCCCTTTTCCTCAAGATTCACACGATAAAAGCTTTACTTTTCAATCAGTTTTCATATGTTTTCCATCAGAAAATATCCAGATTCATCCTATCAATTACAACTCCAAGAAATACAAGGGACTTGATCGAAAATCAAGTACAAGTTTCTTCTTCCGATTTCAAGTTCTTTCAAACGTTTTGAGGTATTTAGAACCATTTCTTACTCTCGTTTCTGGATGTTTTACTGTTATCCAATTCAAATTATTTCTACAATCTTATCAATGAAATTGAATGGTTTAATAGTTGTTGGGTGTGTACAGATAACTCTCTGTTTCATGTTCTTCCTTTCTGAATTTTGTAAGTTCCAACAACCCTTGTGATTTGATGTATGAATCATAGATGTTTTTGGCAATAACTATAAAATATTTACAATCTGCAAAGTTAAGCGATTACACCTAGAGAGCACCTCACTATTTAAAAGAAGTGAGAGAGAACTAATTACAAAATTTGTTGATCAAAGGTGATCTCTCCTAGTTATTTTTTTTAAATTTCTAAATGTATCTACTCTTTCTTTGACTTCATTGCGAGATTGTATATTCGTCTATAACGTGGTTTTTGTACACGGTCCACTTTCGAGCAGTCCTTATATGATACACCAGTACCGTAGCCTTGTAGCTGCAATATGCTTCTTTACTTTCTTTTTCAACTGCATAATCACAAAACATGAATCAGCGCAGACTACTTGTTCTCTCGTTGCAACATTCAGACAACAAAAAAAAACATACTGTTACATCACTAATTCAAAAATATCCTACTCTATTATTAAGTAAATATATTGCACAGTATGTAAGAGCAACATCCTCATTCATGACACCCTAAATGCTCAATAACTATAATAATTCATGAGGCATGATACCAAAGAGGTTGATTTTTCAAGCACGAGTCCTAAAGGACAAATTCATGATCATTAGCCTAAAACGACAAATATATGTACGTGAGCCTAAAATGGCTGAACCATGAGCATGATCCTGCCAAGGCTAACATTTTGATCAAGAGCTAATCAAATAAATAAGATAATGTCATGAGCATAAGGGAGTTAGTTAGCTGACCGTGAAGGCATAAGTTGAAATGACAAATGCTCGAAACTATGTTTGCCGACATAGGATAGAGATTATTTTGGAAGTCAGATGACTCTTTTTTTTATGTGTCCCGAAAAGGGACTAACCATGGATACTTGCTAGCAAATTATGTCATGTCACGTCCTATGCCCGGCAAGGTATAGGATGGCTTAGCTGATCGGGACGAGATCAGAGTCCATGCGCTCACATGGTGGTTTATGACGGTTCACTACTTTCTCCCACAAATAATCAAAGGAATTAAATCTACTTTACTTGGTCAATTATAATTTTAGTTTACACTCTTGTTCCTTTCCAGTTGCCTTCACTTATATTTGAATTTCATTGTTACTTCTAATCTCTTGTTGTACTACCCTCCTGAAATTATTTTGCATACCAATACATTCCACGTATTGATCGTCTTTGGCGCTACATCATTTCATGATGTAGGTTTTGGATCTGAAGTCCGCGGTCAAGTGCATCATTAGGATTATCATCTTCTGCTATTGGTGAGCTTCCTTTCTACCTAGGGCAAATTTAGATATGACAATTTTTCTATGTTCCTTTCAGTTTCAGAATATGCCAGGGCCTTTTCCCAACAGTTATGTTAGTCATTAGAGGCTTCACAGACTGATTTAGTTGTCAGACAGATCTTGTAATTTTTAGTCTTATTTTTCGTGACTATTGTATCTTCAGATGTTAAGTGATATTAATGAGCATTGTTGAAAGACTTTATCCTTTAATAAATCCTGTCCTATTCTGTTTCCTCTCTATTAGTTATGTTGGTTGTATGCTCATGTGATATGCCAGAACATTCGCTCATACTAGTAATAGTATCGGGTGCGTGTCACGTCTAGGGCCTCGGCTTGGGGCGTGACAGAAGGATTATACTTCTGCAACATTGTTCAGCTTATCTCTAAAATTCTGCAGTAGCTGAGAAAGGTCGCCGTCCCGTTTGTAGAATTCCAGCTCTTTCTTGTCGAGTATCTTTTCAGCTACCTATAAAGCAAGAAGAAGCAAGATTGTGGACAGTAACTGGTTACCTTTTTTTCCTTTAACGTTCGTAGGTTTAAGAACGAAAAGAAACAATACAATAGGGCAACAACTTCTACGACAGCACTAGTTTAACAAAGGAATTTGTAAAGACAGTTTAGGATTACTCCATGTGACATTTCTTCTAATCTAAATTTATCGTCTGCCGAACATTTTTAAGACTGATGAATACTGAAATTTTCATTTTTACAATGTTGTTTAGTTTGTTTGCTACTGTAATCATAATTTTAACAGACTAAGTTGATGTTAGGACTAAGTGATCATAACGATAGGAACTAGTAACATTTCAACTATCCATCAAAGTTGGAAGTACAAACGAGTAAAAGGGATCAGACAGCAATATCGTAAGAAAGAGGAAAATGTAATTCGGAAAATTCTAAGACCTATGAACTAAGTTGTTTGCAACAGAAGTGTATTGTTGTGGTATGAACTAAACTATCCACCCTCACATCCATGTGAAACTATGGTGTAATAATTGAGTTTACTGAACCATGTTCTCCACATAAGTTGCCAAGGATACCCTTCAAAGAGAAAAAAGACGATTTACGATGGTGGTCGGAGTCTAGCTTGTGCTCACTTTGGATATCCACTGAGTACCTGCTAACTCTCACTAGCACAGGTATGGGGTAACTCTACCTAGCAAGGCTTAGGTAAACGGAAAGAACCGCCTAGTGTTTTTTTGCCACCGTTGGAATTTAAACCTCATCATATTTCTCCTCCCACTTCTGCTAAGCCACACCCTTGGGTGTCCTCGGATACCCTTCAAATTATGACTTAAAATAACCTAGAATTTCGCTCATTCCATGTTTCTATGATGAAAATCTAGCTTTATAGACCACAGTATCAGAAGTACAATGTAGAATAATACTAACACTTCAAAGAAGACATTGCTGACGTTTCTCCCTATCATGCGACCTCTAGCTGAATGTGCAAAGTAGGTGTTGTAAAAATGGAAAATAAATGCTGCAGGATCCTTTTCTGATAGCTCCTCTAAGTAACGAGCATAGTTGACACCAGGAGTTGACGGTTCCGGGATGGCATGACCTTGCTGCCTAAACCATTCCAAATCCTTTGCTAAGACCTCTGACCTTTCTAATCTTGTGTTCTTGAACTTCGCGTCTGCAGTCAAACGAATGAGCACTAACATTCTATTTTTCTACCAAGTCATTTATTTATTCGTCTCTGTGGAGAATGTGTGCTTGAAAATTGGAAGGCACAGATGTCTTTGCCGTATGTCAAAATTAATCACTTCATGCTGTAAACTCCAATAGTGAAAAGCATTACTAAACATAAAGGGATACACCTTTCCGATGAACCATTGCTTCCTTTTGTTAGAGGTACTTGATGGCTATAAATACTTGCAATTTTTCCATAGTTTTAGAGAAATGAAGTTTTGATGATTGACATATGTGAATGAAACATGTTATTCATGCTGGTCCTCACATGTGAAGAACATAGAAGTGGATGCAAGGCTCATGATAAAATAATGTGTGAAGTCAGGAGTGGATAAGCAAGTAAATTCAGATATGCTTTCAACCTTTATTACGTGCAGAAAAGAGGTTGAGTGGAAGGTAAGCACAACACTTGAAGATTGAGCAAATAAAGGAATCCTATCCAGACAAGGAGACACAATGCAACAAAGAGTGTAACTAGCTGATAGAGTCCTATTGAAGAAAGAAGATCAGATCATTTGGAGGACTTCATCAGAGTTGGCTTAAATAGAAGAAACGATTTCAAAGAGTTTCATTCAAGCACTGATAAGAAAAGGATCAATCAACAAATTCGTTCACTAGCTTGAAGGAATCATAAGAAGAACTTGTTCCTTTACTTAGAGAGTCATAGAATTTGTGTAATAGGTTGGTTCTAGAGTTTTAGAACTTTAATTCTAGTCTCAATAAAGTATAAACTGAGTTAGGACTAGTTTCTTTAAGTTGGGGATCTCAAAGACTTGGGAACACTATCTTGGGAAGATTTGTGTTATTGTAGAAATAGGAGTTAGAGTTTAATTCCTAGTTAACAAGTGTCTTGTAATTTATTAATTGTTGGGGCTCAAGAGTTTTTAGTGAAGTTGAGATTAAGTCCTGTAGAGGTAGAGGTTGTGATTTTTTACACCTCTTTGAGCCGATTGTTTTCTACGTAAAAATACTGTCTCCTTATTTACTCTGCATAAGTGAACCACGTTAGTATACTTGTTTCACAAAGAGGAAACTAATAGAGTAAAACCAATAGGGCTCACACTCAAACAAATGGTATCAGAGCGAGGTTGTTTTAAATAAGGTTAACACCTAAGAAAAGATCTCTATAATGATTTTCGCACCTCCTACTGGTCACAGTGAAGGTCAATCAACTATTAGACCTCCACTCTTTGACGACTCTCACTTTATCTGGTGGAAAGCTAGGATGGAAATTTTTATCCAATGAGAAGACTATGAACTATGGGACAGGATCACTGATGGTCCTACTATCCCAATGAAGCTCGTAGATGGTGAATAAGTCAAGAAAGTAAGAAGTGATTTACTGCTGGCTACTTGCTAGTAAGAAGTGATTTATTGCTGACTACTTGCTAGCATTAAAGAAGAATGCTAAGGCTAAGAACATCTTAGTCCATGGATTAGGGCCAGCTGAGTATAACAGGGTGTTAAACTGTACCACTACTGAGTAAATCTAGGATGTCTTGGGCAATGCATATGGGGGCACCTCTCAAGTAAGGAAGTTTAGAATTGACCTTCTCTTTACTGAATATGAAGCTTTCAAGATGAAATAAAATGAATCACTTCACAAAATGATGACTAGATTTACTGCCTTAACAAATGAATTGACCTCCTTGGAAAAATACATTCCTGTGGAGGAACAAGTTGAAAAAAGTGTTAAGGGTATTGCCTAAGCATAAACGGGATGTTTAGATCACTGCCATTAGGGAAGCCAAAGATCTCATTCAAATGACATTGAATGAATTGGTATGTAATCTTAAGACTTATGAAATACAAATAGATGGGATCAAGAAAGAAGTGGTAACTCCCGAGAGAACCATGACATTGAAGGCATCTGACAGTGATGAAGAAGTTGAACTTGATGAAGAGCAAGTTGCCTTAATAATTAAGAAATTCAACAAGGTTCTCAAAAAGAAAAGAGGAACAGGTAACAAAATGACAATCCAAATGGATGCTACAAGTATGGTAAAACTGATTATCAAATCAGAGAATATCCTGTCTGGGAAATAGAGTGGAGAAATGAAAGAGATGAAAAGGAATTAAAAGAAAAGGACAAAAAGAAGGAAGAGTATGGTATGGTAGCCACTTATGGATCCGATTCAGATGAGTCAGATGATGAAGAAATTGATGAAACTGCACTCATGTCTATTGGAGATTCAGACTTGGAAGAAGAAGATGGAACTTCTAAGGTAAGCATTCTTGAGCTTTAAGAAAAATTGCACTGATTTTCTAAAACAAAACTTGTGTCCTTAATGAGTGCTCTAATTGATGATTTCCAAGAATTAACTTTTAATAGGGATGAGTTATTCAACAGTCTTGCAAGCCTCAAATTTGAATTCATTGATTTATAAGCTTGTAAGAACACTGTTGAAAAAGAAAACAACACTCTTAAGGAACAGGTTGTACAACTTGATTCTACAAATGCTACACTCAAAACTGAAATCCAAAAACTAACAATTATTAAAAAAGAAAAAAAGGGTAAGAGCAAGGAACAAGAAAATATTGAACTTGAGTTAATCAAGTACAAACAAGAGTGTAGTGATGCAAAGAAATGATGGACAATTTGACCCAAGAAATTACTAAACTAAAGCTTGATTTTGAGAGAGCAAATAGATGGACAAATTCTTCTAGAATTGTTCACAAATGGAGTGAAAAAAGTCATAGTGAAAAAGCTGGACTGGGTTTTTACAAAATCCTTGATATTACTCAAGATTTGTTCTACATTTGTGGTAATTTCGGTTATCCAACTACTGAATATCCCGTTGCTACAAAAGCAGGTCTAGGAGTATAAATCTGGCAAATAAACCAGCTCAAACCAATATAAGGAAAACTAAAATTGTGAAAAGAAATAGGTTGTGCAACCTGTTGCTTGCATGGCCTGGAAGAAATTTGATTCATCATTTTACTCATAAAAAAGGGCCAAGCTTGTTCGGGCTCCTAAATCTAACCCCTGATTTACTTGTGCAGATGAAGGGGTGGAGTTTTATTTGGGGATGGAAAAAAAGGAATCATTACTAGAGTTGGAAATATTGATACATCTGAATCAAAGTCATTGGACGATGTCTACTTTATGGAAGGATTGAATCACAATGTAACAGCCCGAAGTTTTTCCTGGCTAAATTTTTGTCCCTAAAGTATCAAGCATTGGCTTCTAGAATGATTTATACTTATTACCCTATAGAATTACTTAGGTTTCAACTTTTCATTACGTAGATGATCGAATAAGTTTTTCGTTGATATAAGATTCGTCCAAAACAGACACTCGGTGAAGGAGTTATGGTTAATTTAAGTCCTACTCATAAAACACCATCATTCCTGTCCTTGGCGCGTCGCGGAGAGGGTGTAAATGATGATGCTCAATTTTCAGTGAGACTCCATTATGGTGGTGCGTTGCGGGGTGGCCAAATTCCCATTCATCAATTTCTAGTGAGCCACTACGATAGTGGCGCGTCGCGGTGGCCTATGAGATCGGGTTCCCAGTTTTGAATTTTCCAGTTTCATTCAGAAGTTAACAAGGGTAGTTTGGACTTTTTTCAAGCCTCTTAAAACGTCCAAACAAGAGATTAAAGACCTCTACAAGAATAATATACGACATTCTCAAGATTTCCCTCAAAACAAAAACCCTAGTTCCTATACTTCTCTTCCCAAAAATTCAAGATTCAACCGTGGGTTTTCGAAACAAATTGGAGATTTGGAATCCCCAAGCCGTAGGCATCAAGAAGCATCCTTTAATTTCCTAAAAATAGGTATGCGGGGTTTTCTTAAAATCTCATGGGCATTGAAATCATGTATTTAAGAAAAGGGTTTCGGATTTATGAATAAATTCATGTTTTAGAAGTTTTAATGGTATAGTTTTGGTCTTTAGGCCTCCCCTAAATTAATTTGAATTGATATATGCATATACGTACATTTTTTAAGGTTGATGATTAAATTGAGAGCATGATTTACAAAAAATTCCTCTCTTGTGATGATTTTCATTTGTTTATGATATATTATGAAATCATTTGAATGCATCTTGAAAAACATGTTATGAAATGTCTTGAATAATGTTATATTTGGATTATGATTTCTGATTTCAAAAGAGAGGGTTGTTTATGTTGATGAATGTTGTAAATATTCATATAATGAAAGAGTGCATGATTTTTGCCAAAAGCACATGACCACTATATGTTTGAATAATCTCAACATAGATTTGACTTGTGTTTTTGGGACATAAAATCTTGTATACTGTTTGCTTGTTTGAGTGGTCTGAACTGCGTTTGTAATGAAAGAATTATGCATGCTGCATTATGGCTCAGAAATGGGACTTCCAAGTCTTGGTGTGACGACACCAATTCAGATTATGCCATGATAATTCAGAACAAATTAGAATGCATGTTTGAAATCAGACTTTTCAGATGTTGAAACTAGAGAAATGCATGATTTAGAACAGGATAAAATTGAACATAAAGAGAGATTAGGTGGTTCCCTGAAGAAGGCATGAGTTCACATAACTCATTTTCCAAAACCGTGATTTGCCGATTCGGGTTTATTATATTACGCTAGCCTAGAGCCTTGTGGCGTATCAGACTAAGACACTCTAACCCTTGCGGCACACTCGGGTTGGGGGCTTTTCCGCTGAGTCAATGGCGGATTCCATATATCCCGTGGAATATCAGACTTATAGGGGAGTGCCACCTAACTCAGAAGTAATACAAAGATCAGACTTTGCATTGACAAGAATGATTTATGATTTTCAGAAAGTTCCCATGTGTTTTAGAACTATTTCATGCATGATATTTTGACAAATTGCTCTCCAACTATTATATATATATATATATATATATATATATATATATATATATATATATTTGGATTGCCTTGCATACCAGTATATCTGTATTGACCCCCCTCCCCCCTCCAGGTTCTGAGGCTCAGTCTAGGGGTCCAGAAAAGTAGTAGATTTTATCAGACAGAGTTGTAGTGTCCAGTTGGTGAGCCTTCTCTATTTCAGAAGGCCTGTTTACTTTTAGAAAACTATTATTAGATATGGTTTTGGTCTGCTGGGGGCCTTATCCTAGTTTTCAGATTATGTTAGTGATCATGTAGTAGAGATTTCACAGACGGTTATAAGACGTTGTTAGATGGTTTTGGATTTTGACTTTCATTTTTAATTTATGTCAGACCTATGGCTATGATTCCGTTGTTACATATATTTCCGCATTTCCTTATTGTGTATGAATGGTGTATATAATTTCAAGTTAAAAGGGTGTCTGGGCCTTCATGGTTTGGGATGCTCATCACGGCTAGGGCCTTAGTTTGGGTCGTGACAAACTTGGTATCAGAGTATGGATCATGGTCCCAGGGTGTCTGCGAAATCACTTCAGGAAGAGTCTTGTTTATGGGTGTGTAGCGCGCCACACTTATAAGCAGGAGGCTACTTGGCGTTTAGGAATGTTTCTCTTTCTTCATGTTCTAGTTCATGTTATTGAGCCAGAATATTCCTCTTCCATACTCTGATTTGTGCTATGGTGTCACCCATATGAAAGTAAAGTTATCCCAATTCTTTCCTTACTTTGATGTGCCCAAATATGTCTTATTATTGGGGTGATTCAAGTGCATACATTTAGAGTCTAAATGATATGGTCCTTTTTGGTTGAGCCACATAAGAGTTTAAAATTTGAGCAAGGACTTGAGAAGAGTCCGTTAGTGCCTCAGAGTGTAATGATTTTAGTGTGAACTTTGATTCTGATGAAATCATGTTTTTCATCCTATAGTATTAAGAGTATTCCGTCTCTTTTCAGAATTTATATTGCAAATGTCATGCTTAAGAGTGAACGATGTGTAGCAGAATGTTGGAACTGTATTTCCACTCAAGTGGTAGTATAAGTTAAGTGTCAGTGTCATGACCTATTGGTAGTGGTGTTAGATCAAGAAGTTGGTGATGTGAAGTCACAACGTTAAAAGTCAGAGTGGGGGTGACTTTTATGTAAATAAATATTTTAGTTGAATAACCAATGTTTGAGGATGATTTACAACTTTATAGTGATAGACTAATGTGGTAGCAAGTAGCATGTATCGATTGTATGGTAGTTTGTGGGGCTCTTTTGATTCACTAGCATTGTTGTTTTGTTATTCATTTCATTTTCTTGTTCAAAACACAAAAATCAAAATCTAGTGAAGCCGTGTGAGGCCTATTTCGATTCATTAGCAACTTGTTGTTCTTGTGTTGGTTGAATATTTGTATAGTCGAATCTTTTTACATGAGATTGAGTTGGTAGTGAAGTGATACGTCCTCGTGTGATTAGTTTAGTAGAAGGTAGAGAAGGAGTTATTAGTTAAGGTGAATTATTGTCTGCTTGAAGGACGAAAATGGCTAGATGAGCCACTAAGTATGGTTGTTTGTGGAATTTGAAGGTAGTCTAAATGAACGCTTGGGTAAGTAAGTGTGATGTGAGAAAGCCGTATAAGTAGATAATATTTTATGGGTTATAATATAAGATTAAGGTTGACCATGTCTATTATGTTACTTTACACCCCCTTGACCTGCTTTTCGTTGGTAGTTGTAAACTAGTACTACTTGTGAGAAGTTATGTAGTAGATTTTTAAGGTATTTGAATAGAATGTCCTAATTTGATGGACTAGTATATTATGTTGCATTCTTCAGTAGTGGTAGATGATTGATGCTAGACTATAGGCTTGAATTTAATATAGAATGTGGATGTAAGAATAGTGGCTTAAGATTAATGATGAATGTTTCTAAGAATTATGTGTAAGGTTGGGTTGTAAATCATGTTTATCACTAAACATTAATTTTGAACAGTTGATGTCAATGAAGGTGGATGTGATGATTTCTTGGTTAATGATACTAGTTTTATGGAAGTGATCTAATAAGCTTGAATGGTGTATGCAATAGATTAAGTTTATTTGATTAGTAACAAAGTATGGTGTTGCATGTATGAGGTAGAAGTATGCCCAAGGTGATATGGAGTTGCAGCATTTTCTAAGACTATTACATATTGCGTGTGGCTAGTAGACATAGTAGTACCGTTGAGTTGCTAGGTGGAGAAAGACTAGTAGTATGATTCATCAAAGGCTTGGTGATATCCATGCTAAGTGTTAGAATCTAAGTTTGAGTTTTTGAAGATTGAGCTAATAGAAATAAGAGTTGAAGAGCTAAAGGGTGTACACTCTAACTATAAGGATACTTATGAAGATCCCAAGTAAGTGTTCCAGTATTATGTGATGACTATTGGGTCTATAGAATGATAGAGTGTGTCTCAGAAGGTGGTATTAGCAGTGGGTTTTCCACTTCCAGGTGTATTTATTCAGGTTAAGTTTTATTAATTACGTGTATTGGCATATTCCAGACCCCAGAGTGCAGTGTGTAGTTCAGTTTAGATTCTAGTAAGGGATCTGTCAAACCTAAGATGATGGATTAAAGCTAAGAGGGAGATCATAAAACAAGTGACCAAGACAGGCTCTCAGATTCTATTAGTGATGTTAGTATGATATAGAACACTAGAAAGTGAGGGTGAGGCTCAACCCATTTTTATCTTAGTATTTTTCAGTTATCCCAATACTTACTCATGCTTTACGTTTTAGTTTCATGATCATAGTTCATGTTCATGTATATGATAGAGAGTCACGTGCTCTTCCAGTTCTAAAATAAGGAGTTCCAGTTCATTCAGTAGTTGAAATCACATTCCGTATGTTATGAACTTCAAATTGAGGTCATACAACTCATGACTCATGTACTCACGCTTTATAGTGTGCTCAGTTCCCAAAATTCATGCTATACTCTTTATGATTGATGAGATTCAGCTTATAGTCATGTATGCCCCAATTCAGATCACTTTGATGAATCCCTGATGTTGATTTTCTATTCCTTCGGCCTCAGTTAAGTGTCAATTTTCGTATAATATCCTCCCATTCTTCAAGGTCTTATGTTCTAACCTTTTAGTGACTCCTCCTTATGTGATGATAGTGGTGATAAATGTTTCTTGTTAATGGAAGATCATAGTATGCTTGTTTTAGATAAGGCCATAAGTGTGAAGTAAGATCTGGGCCAAGTCTTTGATATATGTAATGGTTAGTGAAAATTTGTGCGTGTATGTTCTTGGGGTAGCGGGTGGGAGTTATATTAATAGTGGATTGGAGAATATGTGAAGTATGTCCTTATGGGTATTTGCCTTGGAGTTCATATGTGGTTATAAAGATAGACTTGAATGACATGTTGAGATTTAAGTGGAGGAACACAATATGCGCTAGTGAATCCATAGTAAGAGATCAGAGTTAGTCATTGAAGTGCTAAGGCACAATATGCTTATGGTGTGATCTAAAAAAAAAATAATATATAGAAGATTGAATCATATGGTTTAGATTAGTATTGTGGTGTGGCATGTTGCATTTTGTGATTTGAAGTTAGGCTTGATCATGGTGAGAGGACTTATGTTACTTTAGGCATTAGTAGAAAGATTTATCAATGCCCATATAAGAATTCTAAGTTGAATCAAATGAGTATGGTATTTAAAAGGAATAGTATAGTTAAGGGAATATTCGAGAAGTGTGCTAATCTTGAAAGTAAGAAGTTGCATTGCCTAAGGCCTGGTAATTCCATCGTAGTTTATGAGTTATATGTCTATATTCCATGCTATAGAGTAGTGTCATGGTTGTGATTCCTTAGTTGGATGTCTTGTGTTACTCATGCCCAAGATTCTTCGCTCCCGAACACTACTAGAACTTATTTAGAAAGAGTGTTGAAGAGATGCTCCAGTTAAGTATAAGTTTTCAGTATAATTTAGCCAGTATAAAGTAGTTTAGTTTAACAGTCAGGCAGACAAGTTACTATGGTTTTCCACCTTTACACCCAGTCCTACTATCCGAAGTTTCATGCGTATGACCACTCCAAGAGATAATCTATTCCATCCATGTAAATTGCAAATTTAGTTCAGGCTGAACATCATGTTTCAGATTCAGCTATTTAATCATGATTCAGTTCATAAGAGTCCAGCGCATAGTCTCAAATCTCTCTAGGCATTTTAGCTCAGACAGTGTAATACCTTTGTACGATCTAAATCTTGTTGTCTCAAGATTCATACTTACATAAGTTATCACTTCCCAATTCGATACATATGATTGGATCATGAACACCTCAAGGGAATCCTAAATTCTCAGCATTAATCAGCTCCTTAAAGCAAGTAAGGGCAAGTCAACTCAGAATTCAGTTTCATGATGGAAATTTAAATGTTTTAGATCAATATATTATTTCTTAGAAGACATATCATGTCCCCATTATTCCATAACTTTAAAACTTCAACATTCTTGCCCATCATTTGGGGACGAATGATCCAAAGGGGGAGATATTGTAACCCCCCGAAGTTTTTTCTAGCTAAATTTTTGTCCCTAAAGTATCAAGCATTGGATTCTAGAATTATTTATACTTATTACCCTGTAGAATTCCTTAGATTTCAACTTTTCATTACGTAGATGATCGAATAAGTTTTCTGTCGACATAAGATTCGTCCAAAACAGACACTCGATGAAGGAGTTATGGTTAATTTAAGTCCTACTCGTAAAACACCGTCATTCCTATCCTTGGAGTATCGCGGAGAGGGTGTAAATGATGATGGTCAATTTTCTGTGAGACTCCGCAATGGTGGCGCGGCACGGATTAGGCCAAATTCCTATTCATCAATTTCTAGTGAGCCACCACGATAGTGGCGCGTCGCGGTGGCCCATGAGATTGGGTTCCCAGTCTAAATTTTCCAGTTTCGATCAGAAGTTAACAAGGGTAGTTTGGACTTTTTCCAAGCCTCTTAAAATGTCCAAACAAGAGATTAAAGACCTCTACAAGCATAATATACTACATTCTCAAGATTTACCTCAAAACAAAAATCCTAGTTCATATACCTCTCTTCCCAAAAACTCAAAATTCAACTGTGGATTTTCAAAACAAATTGGAGATTTGGAATCCCAAAGCCATAGGCATCAAGAAGCATCCTTTAATTTCCTAAAAAGAGGTACGCGGGGTTTTCCTAAAATCTCATGGGTATAGAAATCATGTTTTTAAGAAAAGGTTTTTGGATTTATGAATAAATTCATGATTTAGAAGTTTTGATGGTATTGTTTTGGTCTTTAGGTCTCCCCCAAATTGATTTGAATTGATATATGTATATATGTACATGTTTTAAGTTTGATGATTGAATTGAGAGCATGATTTACGAAAAATTCCCCTCTTGTGATGATTTTAAAATCGTTTGAATGCATCTTGAAAAACATGTTATAAAATATCTTGAATAATGTTATATTTGGATTATGATTTCTGATTTCAAAAGAGAGGGGGTTGTTTATGTTGATGAATGTTGGAAATATTCATATAATGAAAGAGTGCATGATTTTTTCCAAAAGCACATGATCATCATACGTTTGAATAATCTCAGCATAGTTTTGACTTGTGTTTTTGGGACATGAAATCTTGTACACTGTTTGCCTGTTTGAGTGGTCTAAACTGTGTTTGTAATGAAAGAATTATGCATGCTGCATTATGGCTCAGAAATGAGACTTTCAAGTCTTGGTGTGACGACACCAATTCAAATTATGCCATGATAATTCAGAACAGATTAGAATGCATGTTTGAAATTAGACTTTTTAGATGTTTAAACTAGAATAATGGATGATTCAGAATAAGATAAAATTAGGCATAAAGAGAGCTTAGGTAGTTCACTGAAGAAGGCATGAGTTCAAACAACTCATTGCCCAAAATCGTGATTTGCTGATTCGGGTTTATTATATTACGCTGACCTAGAGCCTTGTGGTGTATCAGACTCAGACACTCCAACCCTTGTGGCACACTCGGGTTGCAGGCTTCCCCGTCGAGTCAATGGAGGATTCCATATAGTCCGTAGAATATCAGACTTGTAGGGGAGTGCCGCCTAACTCAGAAGTAATACAAAGATCAGACATTGCATTGACAAGAATGATTTATGATTTTCAGAAAGTTCCCATGTGTTTTAGAACTATTTCATGCATGATATTTTGACAAATTGCTCTCCAACTATTTTTTATATATATATACAAGCTTTATTTTAGATTGCCTTGCGTTCCAGTATATTTGTATTGACCCCTCCTCCTTCCTCCAGGTTCTGAGGCTCAGTCTAGGGGTCCAGAAAAGTAGTAGATTTATCAGATAGAGTTGCAGTGTATAGTTGGTGAGCCTTCTCTATTCTAGAAGGCCTATTTACTTTCAAACAACTATTATTAGATATGGTTTTGGTATGCTGGGGGCCTTATCCCAGTTTTCAGATTATGTTCATGTTGTAGAGATTTCGCAGACGGTTATCAGACGTTGTTAGATAGTTTTGGATTTTGACTTTCATTTTTAATTTACGTCAGACCTATGACCATGATTCGTTGTTACATATATTTCCGCATTTCCTTATTGTGTATGAATGGTGTATGTAATTTATGTCACATCCCGGGCCTCAGTTCGGATCATGTTACATAACCTGCTTAGCATATCACAACTGTGTGTTAAAGGTAACAAAGTTGTTTTTACTTATGCAGGAACAAAAGTCAAGAGGATGGACACCAAGGAGATTGTGCTCACTTCAAGAAGATACAGGAATGTGTACAAAGCTGACATAATAACAATACCAGGAACAAGGTTGATCTGTTTGAGTACTATAGAAAATAATCCCCTCCTTTGGTACAAGAGACTTGGACATGCAAGTCTGAAATAATTAAACAAACTTTCTTCCAAAGACATCGTACTGGGATTTCCTAAAACCAAGTTCAAGTAAGAAAAGGTTTGTGGTGACTATGTAAGGGGGAAGGAGGTAAAATACTCTTTCAAAGTAAATAACTATGTCAATACAAATAAGTGCCTTGACCTGATCCATATGGACCTGTGTGGGCCAATGAGACTACAAAGCAAAGGTGGAAAGATATGTTTTTGTGATTGTTGATGATTATTCCAGATTTACATGGACATTGTTTCTAGCCTCCAAAGAAGATGCCTTCAATGTCTTTACTACTTTCATCAAGAAAATTTAAAAGAAGCTGGGCACTTCCCTAATTTCCATAAGATCCGACCATGGTACAGAATTTAAAAATGTCAAGTTTTTAGAATTCTGTTCTATAAATGGTATAGATCACAATTTCTCTGCTTCCAGAACACCTCAACAAAATGGAGTAGTAGAAAGAAAAAATAGGACTTTGGAAGATATGGCTAGAACAATAATGCTTGCAGGAAATATTGCCAAAAATCTTTGGGCTGAGGCAATTAGTACTTCTGCATATATCATAAATAGATGCATGATCAGACCAATTCTAGAAAAGACTCCCTATGAATTACTAATAGGAAGAAAACCAAATATTTTTCATTTTTTAGAAATTTTGGGTGTATATGTTTCATTCACAATAATAGGTCAGATCAATTGGGAATATTTGATGCCAAGAGTGATGAGGGAATCTTCTTAGGATATTCACATCATAGTAGGGATAGAACAAATTGTGTTGAAGAAAGTATGCATGTAGTATTTGATGAATCTTGTGCTAAGACTAACCTATAGTAAGGAAGTAATTCTGAAGAACAGGTTGTTCAACATGGTCCATCAATTGAAGGTACCAAACATGGAAGCACCTTGACAGGGGGAACTAATTCTGGAAGCACACTGACAGGGGGAACTAAATCACCAACTACCCCAGCTCAGAAAAATTCCAGTAATACTAGTAGCTCACAAGAACTTATCCCAAAAGGATACAAGTATCAAGGTTCCCATCCTATTGAAAAAATGCTCACTAATCTTACTTCTGGGATCACTACAAGGTCTGGGTTGAGGAGCATGTGTGGTTTCAAAGCTTTTCTATCAGAAATTAGACCAAAGAAGGTAAATGAGGCACTTCTTGATACTGATTGGATCATAGCTATGCAAGAAGAGTTAAATCAGTTGGAAAGAAGTTAGGGTGTGGTACTTAGTTCATTCTCCAAAAGACAGAACAATAATTAGAACTAAGTGGGTGTATAGAAACAAGCTTGATGAACATGGAACAGTTACAAGGAACAAGGAAAGATTGGTGGTCCAAGTATACAATCAAGAAGATGGCATAAACTTTAATGAGACCTTTGCTCCTGTTGCTAGAATTGAAGAAATAAGACTTCTTGTAGCTTTTGTTGCTTATATGGAGTTCATTCTCTATCAAATGGATTTAAGAGTGCATTTTTGAATGGAATTCTTAAGGAAGAGGTGTATTTCAAACAACCACCAGGTTTTAAAAGTAAGGAATTCCCTGATTATATATACAGGCTTGACAAGGCATTGTATGGACTGAAATAAGATCCAAGAGCTTGGTATAAAAGATGGTCAAAACTACTTTTGGATCATGGTCATACTAGAGGTAAAATTGACTATTCTTTTCTTGAAAACTAATGGAAAAGATCTATTGGTTGTGTAGGTGTATGCTGATGATATTATCTTTGGCTCCACAAACATGAACATGACTCATGACTTTGCAAAACTCATGAGTTGTGAATTTGAGATGAGTATGATGGGGGAGCTAAATTTTTTCTTAGGATTGCAAATCAAACAAACAGCCTCTGGAACCATGATCTATCAACAAAAATATGCCAAGGAACTTCTAAAATATTTTCCATGGAAGAAGCAAAAGAGATAAGCACTCTAATAACCACTGCCACAAAACTAGATATAGATGAAACAGGTCCTGATGTGGAGAAAAAACTACACAGAGGGATGATAGGATCATTACTTTATCTCATGGCAAGTAGACCTGATATTGTTTTCAGTGTGGGTTTATGTGAAAGGTTTCAAGAAAATCCTAAAGAATCTCATTTTAAATCTGTGAAGAGAATCTTTCGATATATCAAAGGAACAAGTGATCTTGGACTATGGTATAAAGGTAGTAATTTTGACTTGGTGGGCTATTCTGATGCTAATTATGTAGGTTATTTAGTGGACTGAAAGAGCACCACAGGTATGGCACACTTTCTTGGATCATGTCTAATTACCTGATCTACTAAGAAACAAAACTCAGTAGCTCTATCTATTGCAGAGGCTAGGTATGTTGCTATTGGATTTTGTTGTGCTCAGTTGTTGTGGATCAAACAACAACTCCTAGATTTTGGTGTGGATGTTGGATGTGTCCCAATTTTTTCTGACAATACAAGTGCCATTAATATTGCAAAGAATCCTGTCCAACATAAAAGAACTAAATATATTGATATTAGACAACACTTTCTTAGAGATAATGTTGAAAAAGGTCTTATATCAATCATGTTTTGTTCTACTAAACATCAAATTGCTGATATATTCACTAAGAAATTAAGCAGGGAATATTTTGAAAAGAATAGGTTCGCCTTGGGATGATTAAGATTGCATAAATCTCCCTTAATGATTGACTAAAAAAGTTGATGTGCTCTTGAGTTCTTGTGTATTAATCCAGTCTTGCACATTTAGTTGTGTGTCCTAATTCCAAAATTTTAAGTGACCTAACTTTCATGTATTTATCTCTTACAAGTGATGCTGTAACACTCAAGGAATTTTGTTCATGATTGTCAAGAGTTCAGGTATGATTATTAGTTTACCTTAAAAATACATAAAGAGAAACAGACTTGTCTTTTTAGTCCCTTAATTTTTCTAAACCGCCAAAACTCCAAAAGTCCAACTTTTTCAAACAGCTGCCACCACAATCCCATCACCACTAAAACTTCTCATCATTATCACTGGCACACATCAAGTCCATTTACTTTATGGTTCAACTTCCCATCCTCTCCTTATATACGTTCTTTCTTTTTCACTTCTTACTCTTTCACCATCCTAACATCAAGAACAACTTTGCGTTTCTTCATCACCATGGAATCTTCTTCCTCTTCTCCGTATTCTGATTTCTCTGCCTCTCCATCTATTTCTATCATTCTTCATCCCACTACCAACACAAAACCTTCATTCCACCAACAATTCTAATTAAATTATTCGATTTCACTGCCTTCAAAAATTTTAAGAACCTTTTTTCTCAATTTTCTTCCAGTTCTCAGTCTGTTACCTCTTGTTCCTCTCCAAGTTATCGACCTTGATGATGTTTCAATTGCGCATTTGATTCCCCAAGAATCACGATCTCACTTGAAGAGAAAATTTTTCTTCTTTCCCATTATTATTGAAGATTAGAATCCTGTTGAGTATCTTCTTTTGTGCCCTCTCCTAGAACTCCTCACACTCGTGGGAAAAAAATAACAAGAAGAGCCTTCTCTAGCTGAAACACTTCAAGCTATCAAGAGGAAGTGTATGGTTATACCTATTCCTCCTCCTCCTCCTCCTTTATCCTCTCTAGATATATTGCTTCTCTTTGTGCACAAAGGCAAGATGGTGAATCACACTATTCCAAAGCCCTCTGCCTTTCGTACACCTTCAACTAAGCCAAAGTCCACCTCTGCTTCAAAGTCTTCATCATCTTCCAAACCCACTCCACAAAAATATCCACACATTTGAAGAAATAGGTTAACATACCTGTTCCCTCTGATTCTTCTGAGTCTGAGTCACTTCCTAATACTCCTGCTGAGTTAGATCCAGACTTTGAGTTTCATTAATCACCTACCAATCTTGACTCTCCTGTAGATCATCTTCTGCACTTTCAAAATCATAAGCTGGCAAGAAGACGTGTAGTTAGTGGGTTTGGGGGTGCTGATATGGATGTGTTGTTAACTAAATTAGAGGCCCAGGGGTAGTCACACTTGTTTCTTCAAGGTGACTCACAAAGAAAGTTTGCAAAGTCTGAGATCTATGAGTTTTACAAAAATAGGGTTGCAATTGGAGAGATATTTTATACCAATGTCCGAGGGGTCACTATAAATCTTTATGCTGCTGATATTGCTATAATTCTAAACATTCCTCTGGGGGGTTGGGGTCACTATGTCAAGGTTACTTGGCCTCCACTTTACAACATTGCATCTGCCCTTGATATTTCTCAAAAGTTTTCTGGTAATCCTCAGCTTGCCAATCATCGTAGGGTTCTCAAGAGAGAGATGTCTCCTCTTCATCACCTCTACTTTTATGTTGTTGACAAGATGATATCTCCTAAGAAGGAAAAAAGGACTGTGGCTAATTTTCTTGATCTCACTCTCATGGAGTTTCTTGATACTGAAGTGCAAATTGATCTGCCTAGGATTATTCTACAACATATGCAAAGAGTTCTTCGCAATGATGTGAGTGGTCATGCTTTCCCATATGAATTCTGGCTCGCCCCTATATTTGATGAGTTTAGGGTACCTGTTCAAGTGTGGTCTCTGCAGACTACCAAAGATGTTATAGGGACTGTGAACCATATGGAACTACCTGTTTCAATGAGGAGTGCTGATAATCCTTTGTAACATTTGAGGAATGCTCTTACAGATAAAACTATTGAGCTGGAGATTTTTAAAGCTGAACTGGATGCTGCTCAAATGGCTCATTATGTTGAAAAATTGGAACTTCTTGCTCAGATTGCTTCTCTTTAGGCTACCTTTGAGAGTGAAAGATCTGCAAATGCCGAAATCATACAAAAATTCACTACCCTTATTCCTTCTGTTTCCTCACCTTAGTTTTTTCCTAGTTCCTTAGGACTGCTTTTGTCTCCTTAAGCCTGTTTTATCTTTATCAGTTTTTGGTACTATTAATTATGTCTTTCTCCTGCATGTACTGGACTTAATTACTTTTTATGTTTTGCTCCTGTTCAACTTAATGCATGATGGTATTTTGCTCTAAACTTTGATTGTCTTAGTGATAGCCCTAGTGGCCATGGATTATTAAACATTATTTTTTTGAATTTAGGCCTTGCTTTTTAATGATGTCAAAAGGGGGAAAAATAGATTGTGCAATGTTTATAACTCATATGACTAAACTGTTTCATTCTAGTAGCCTTGTATTTAATCCTTTATTGAGTATGTCAGGAGTTTAAGAAGAATGTTGTTCTGTTGTTATGTTGTGAAACATGTACTAGTTTGTCATCATAAAAAAAGGAATTTGTTGGAGAACTAAAGTTTTGATGATTGAGGTATGTGAATGAAGCATGTTATTCATGTGAAGAACGTAGAAGTGGGTGCAAGGCTAATGATAAAATAATGCATGAAGTTAGGAGTGGATAAGTAAGTAAATTCAGATATGCTTTCAAATTTTATCACATGCAGAAAAGAGGTTGAGAGAAAGGTAAGCACAATACTTGAAGATTGAGCAAATAAAAGAATCCTATCCAGACAAGGAGACACAATGCAATAAGGAGTGTAACTAACTGATAGAGTCCTATTGAAGAAAGAACATCAGATCATTTGGAGTACTTCATCAGAGTTGGCTTAAATAGAAGAAATGATTTCAAAGAGTTTCACTCAAGCACTGATAAGAAAATCATCAATAAAAAAATCCATTCACTAGCTTGAAGGAGTCATAAGAAGAACCTATTCCTTTACTTAGAGAGTCGTAGACTTTGTGTAATAGGTTAGTTCTAGAGTTGTACTTTAATTCTAGTCTCAATAAAGTATAAACTGAGTTAGGATTAGTGTCTTCAAGTTGGGGATCTCAAAGACTTTGGAACACTTACCTTGGAAAGATTTGTGTTATTGTAGAAATAGGAGTTAGAGTTTATTTCCTAGTTTATAAGTGTCTTGTAATTTGTTGATTGTTGAGGCTCAAGAGTTTTTAGTGAAGTTGGGGTTAAATCCTATAGAGGTACAGGTCGTATTTTTTACACCTCTTTGAGACGGGTGTTTTCCACGTAAAAATACTGTCTCCTTATTTACTCTGCATAAGTGAACCATGTTAGTATACTTGTTTCATAAATAGGCAACTAATAGAGTAAAACCAGTAGGGCTCGCTCTCTAACACATAGGTCTGAAGAAAAATTTTAAGAATTATAAACACTCTTCCACTTCCAAAAACTCATTGTGATCAAGATGTTGTTCAGTGTGTTTGATGAATTTGATAGTTTGAGGTACCTCTACTATTGAATTGTGAACCATTTTATCCTGGGAGGAAAAATTCCACAACATCGGGTACTTGAGGGGAGTTAATTCCTTAAGGACACTCCGTGAATTCGGAGGACTTGGTTCTTATTCTGTTTCATCTTATTTCTTAAAAAAAAATTACACACTTCTTTGGTAGTTCATATTGAACTTGTGTTGAAGGTGTTGAAAAACTTCAATATAATCTTGAACTTGTGTTGAAGTGGTTTTGCAAACATACAGATTCTGTACCCGAAACAACAGATCCTTCAAAAATTGTGTATTTTTTGAGGATTAGACACAGGTGTGACAACCTTTTTAAAGAGTTCCAGCAACATAGATAGATAGGACAAGTCTGTGTTTAGGATAGATCCAAACATCATCCTAAGAAAACATTACTAAGTAAGAAAAGTGGAGCCAGGATTTTTAGTCTATGGGTTCTGAACCATAATTTTTGTTTGGGAGTTAAGTATTTTCACAAACTACATAAGATAAAGCTAGTGAGTTTTGACAAATACATTGAATCCCTTCCTCGAGAAAGAGTGAACCCGACCACTTCACGCTGAAGGTCATACTGATCTACGAACCACCCTTCTCTTTGATTTGTCCTTCCCAACCTCTCTTAAGCCTTTCAACAATCATTTAGGTAGCATTAAGGCTGGCTCTGTCCCTATTAGTAAGGACCATTTAGCACTGGCATAGCAACTACAGAATGCAGTGCGACTCGCTAGCCTCTCTGTGACAGTGATTAACAAGAATATTGCCTTACAAGCTCATTTGTTGTATCTCCCTCATGTATTGTTATATCAGCTGAAATTCTAATTCACTTCTTGATTATTTATGTGATTAGCTAAAGAAATGGACCTTAGGCCTAACTCAATCCAGAAGCTAGCTGAAGAGATGAGGATTGTCGGAGATCATATAAAGAGGCCAAATGCTCCTTAACCATGATAAAAACTAATAAATTACCTGATCTGCTTCAAGCAACGTGTGGACCAAGGAGATGTGATCTCTTTGTTATTGTAACATATTTTTTAGTTAATAGAATTTTTGTAATATTACTCAGTTGGTCATTACTAATTTTTTAAGTTCATGAGCTCACAATGGTTAACTCGATCACACACTCATTTTATTTGGTAACGGTATTTATTAAATGATCGGAAATGTACATTTTTATGGTGATTCTCTTGTTTTACTTTTAAAAGTTACTGAAATTTATTTCGGAATATAGCTAGAAGGATTGAAGTTCAAGATTTCATCGTAGTTCTTACTGTTTAAACATAAAATTTTACCGTTATAATACTATATTATATTTTAGCATTATTCTCTAGCTTCCAAAGAGATGTAATTTCTCTATATAAAAATATAAGGGATCAATTTCTCGACTGCTTTGAACTGTTTATCTTTAGCAAAGGGTCTATCGGAAACATCATCTCTACCTCTGAGATAACGGTTAGATTTCCATATGCTCTACTCTCCCCAGACCTACTATGTGTATAAAGCACTACGTTTTTTTCAAAGTGCACATAGTTTGCAGAGATAAAGGACCATTTATGTTCAACATTATATTACAGGGACCTAAGTGAACCTAGTATGTAAAGTTAAGAGCCTGTTTGGGCTGTTAAATTCTGCCGATATCATTTCTTAGCCACTCAAATTTTATCTTGGTTAGGTACTCTAGCTTTTGTTCTTTATACATTTGTTTATTGATACTCATAATACTGTCATTTCTTCTATCCTTTACTCAAATATCTCTTGCAGTGATTTTGAAGCTGTATGATCTTCCATTGAAAGGTTAGTTTCCCTTAATTACTCTCTCATTTTATTAAAGTTTTAGAGCAAAAACAGCACTTGTAGTGGCTTTTCAATGTATAATTTAGCTCTTTGTACTATATATTGTTATGTTGCTCAAACTCCTCAAAAATAACATTGATTACGTATTGAATTCTTCAAAAGTTATGCAGGTGTGAAAACTTTTTAAAAGAGTTCCAGCAACGTAGAAAACACTACCTAAGTAAGCAAAACGGAGTTTTGAACCACAATCTTTTTTGTGTACTGGGATTTACACTATCTTTAGGCGTTAAATGAGCTAAAGCTACTGATTGGGACTAAACTCACTGTTACCCTTTTATAGCTATGATGATTAAGGCAAACACATTACCCGATCTTATTTAGTTTATGCGTGCCTTTTTTGCAAATCTCTGTATCTCGTTATTTGTAATACCATTGACCTCTTGCAACCCGCAGTTTTCAGGTCATAACCGCAAAGGAAAGAAACGAGAATACAGTAGATATGGCTCATGCAAGTGTGGCTTCTCTTATGAGAACAATAGAATCGCTCTTGACATCCAATTTGCCAATGCAATCTCTAATCTGTGATCACAGAGAAGAACTTTGCGCTCTTCATGAAAAAGTTAGTTCCCTGAAAGTATTTGTCAAGAACTTTGAGAAAAACAATGTTTTTGGAGAAATGACGGATTTTGAAGTAGCGGTAAAAGAAGTTGCAAGTGCTGTTGAATACACAATTCAACTGAGACTAACAGAAACTGTACTGGGAGAAAATAAAAGCATCATAGGAATCATTGACTCAAGATTTTTCAAAGGAATCTCGAATATATGGACACACTGGAAGTTTCATAAAAGCCTTCAACAATTAGCAAAGGACATTGATCATGTCCCAAAAGAGTCAACAAAGATTCAAGATATAGGCAAACAAATATCAAAGGAATCATTGGTTCATGATTTTTCAAGTTCAACAAACGATATTCTGAATGTTAACAATAATATGGTTGGACGTGATGATCAAAAGGAACGCTTGTTAGAAGATCTGACAGGAAGCTACTGTGGTGAACCCAAAGTCATTTCGATTGTCGGGATGGGAGGCATAGGTAAAACAACCTTAGCGTAAGAAGTTTACAATCATGAATCAATTCTATGCCGTTTTGATGTTCGTGCCTGGGCTACTGTATCTCAACAGCACAACATAAAGGAAATTTTGCTGAGCCTTCTGCAATTATGATCAAAATGGATGACACTGTTAAGTCGAAAGGTGAAGCAGAGCTAGTACACATGTTGCAAAAAAGTTTAAAGAGAAAGAGGTACTTAATTGTCTTGGATGATATCTGGAGTTGTGAAGTGTGGGATGGCATGAGACGATGCTTTCCAATGGAAGACAATGCAGGTAGTCGAATACTGTTGACTACCCGTAACAACAAAGTAGCTCGCGATGCTGGTACAGAGAATCTTTCTATGCAGATGAACTTCATGGATCAAGATGAGAGTTGGAACCTTTTTAAAAGTGCAGCATTTTCAAATGAAGCATTGTCATCTGAGTTTGAGACTACTGGGAAGAAAATCGCAGAGAAATGTCATGGGTTACCACTAACTATTGTCGTGGTTGCTGGGCTTCTAAAATCTAAAAGGGAAATAGAAGATTGGGGAAGTGTTGCCAAAGATGTCACGTCATTCATCACAAATGATCCTGATGAACAATGTTCACATGTGCTTGGGTTGAGTTACAATCACTTGACTAGCGATCTAAAAACATGTCTTCTGCATTTCGGAATTTTTCCAGAAGACATTAAGATACCAGCGAAGAATTTGATGAGATCATAGATGGCTGAGGGGTTCCTGAAGTTGGAAAATGATTTGGAAGGAGAGGCTGAGAAGTGTTTGCAAGAGCTTGTCAATAGATGTCTAGTCCTCGTTAGCAAGAAAAGTCTAGATGGAACAAAAATTAGATCATGTAAGGTTCATGATCTAATATATGACCTGTGCTTAAGAGAAATTCAAAAGGAGAACATTTTTATCATGAATGACATAGTGCTTGATTACTCATATTCAGAATGTCGATATCTCAGTATGCAAAAAATGCAGCCCTTTAAATGCGTGACTGGTGATAAAATTGATTATTGTCCCTATGGTCTTTACAGGGCTCTTCTGACCCCTGTACATCATCAATTGAGAGATTATGAAAACAACGATCTTTTGAAACAAACCCGTTCTATTTTCTCTATTCCTCATAATGATTCAATTTATGTTCTCAAATCAGAGGTTATTCATTTCAAATTACTCAAAGTCTTGGAGTTGAGACACAGAGAGATTGATAATTTCCCTCTACAGATACTAAGCCTCATCTGGTTGAGGTACCTATCATTGCAATGCCATGAGAATTTAGACATTCCTCCAGAAATTTGCAGGTTATGGAATCTGCAGACATTCATTGTTCAAGGGACTAGTCGATCAGATTTAATAATTTTTCCTGAGGAAATTTGGGGACTAATGCAATTAAGGCATCTCAAACTGCCCAGATTTTATTTGCCAGATTGCCCAAGTGGATCTGTTGACAAAGAAAGGCACTTGGATTTTTCAAACTTACAAACTATTTCTTACTTGTCTCCACGTTGTTGCACGAAGAAGGTTATTATGGGGATACAGAATGTCAAAGAATTAGGAATCAGTGGAGATGAGATTGACTATAATGGGCTTCTCAACAATCTTGTCTATCTGCAGCAACTTGAAACATTGAGTTTTATATTTTTCTTTCCCTATTTTCCGACAAGTGCAAAAGCTTTTCCCGCCACGCTCAAGAAGCTGAAGTTAAGATGTACTTTATTAATTTGGTCATACTTGGACATCATAGCTGAGTTGCCTAACCTTGAGGTGCTGAAGCTGATGGATGGTGCTTGTGTTGGCAATGAATGGTATCCAAATGTTAGGGGATTTACTCGATTGAAGCTTTTGTTAATTGAATATAGTTTTCTCAAGTACTGGAAAGCCACAAATAACAATTTTCCTGTTCGCTTAGAGTTTGCTATCATTTGAAAGAGATACCCATTGAGTTTGCAGAAATCCACACACTACAACTGATTGAGGTAACAGGTTGTCTTCCCAAACTTGGCGAATCTGCAGCACGAATTCAACAAGAACAAGAAGACCTCGAAAACAACCCGTGGACGTTCGTATCTCCAATTCATGTAAGTATGTAGTATTTATCAGGGTCACACTCTCTTTCTCATTTCCACAAGTCAAGTCGTACACAAAAGTTATTTAGTTTTGCCCCATATTCTTTCACAAAAATAACTTCGACAAAATTTGGTTAAAATCCCACTTAAAATATTAGACAAATTAACAAGAATATCCCTTATATTTGAGGGTAGTTCAAAATGTCCCCTTAAATATATTTTTGAGCAATTTTGGTACTTTAGTTTAAGCTTGCTAATTAAGAGCACTTTTGGTCTGATTGTTAAATATTACAGAACTGCGAAAAAGAAAATTTAATAGGAACTCACATTTCAAGGTGTTCTCTTCGCATTTTTATTTTTTAGTTATTTCAGGATTTAGTTATTTCACATATAATTTATTCTATTTTAGAATAATTTCAAAGACCTATATTGAAATTTCGCTTCATAACATTGATATCCCATATGGCACAAAAAAATAAAATAAAATTAGTACATGATAATAAATAGAGTAGAGCATCTAGTACCCACTATAACCGAATTTTCTACGATACACTCCATCTTCACGGGGTCCTATTGTCCGTCTAAACTAAATTTTAAAGTATTTTTGTCATCCTTTTTAGCTGACAAGTGCAATATTATATATCAGATCGCATAAGCTCCTAAAAATTGCTTTTGAAACTGAGTGCACGTTTTCCTTTTCTTATTGTTCACTGAATTTTCCCTCAATAGGTAAGACGATTTGATTCTTAAATGAAAGACAGAATCCTTTATTAAAAATTTTGTTCCATGTCAAAGAGGAAGAACTCCAGTCGATTACATCTCGCATATCCCCGTATGATTCTCTCAAGATGCTTTAGTAGATACGATCCATAATTAAGAGTCAGTGTATTCAGGTTTTTGTCAAACTTTTAAATGATTTTCGTATGTGCGTTTGCGTGAGTGTGTGTACGTGTGTTCTCACATGAAGTTGACTTGAAAGATGTACGTTTGGTTGAACACGCGCCAAATAATGTGACTCGTTGAACTTCTACTGACGCTTCTTGTTTCTTCTCAGTGGAGGAGAGTGATTCTGATTAAGAAGAATATTATTAGCAAAGGAGTTTAAGGGAAGAAGGATTGAACTCTTGGGATTTCATTTTAGTTCCTCTGTCACAAATTACCACTAAATTATCTGTTTCAAGCAATGTGTGGCTTCCAAGGAGATGTGATCTCTTTTGTATTGTAACATATTTTTGCGTTGATGGAATTTTTTTTAATTTTACTCAGCTGGGCATTTTGAAGTTTTGAGTTCATGAGCTCACAATGATTAACATGATCACACACTCATTTTAGTTGGCACCTTATTTATTAGATGAATGGAAATGTGCATTTATATGGTGATTCTCATGTGTTACTTTTTACTGTTGATGTTCCGTTAGAGGCAGAGCTAGCAGACATGATATCAAAAAGTTTAAACGGTACGAGGTACTTCATTGCAGATCGGTTCCATGTGAAAGTTGGAACGTTTATACAAATGCAGTGTTTTGTAGATGAAGCATTACCATCTGAATTTGAGACTATGGGGAAGCAGATTATAGACAAATGTTATCTCGGTTGTTGGGATTTTGTCAAAGTCTAAAGACGGTGGAAGATTTGAAAGATGTTGCTGAAGATGTCAAGTCATTTGCAACAAATGATCCTGATGAACAACGTTCACATATCCATAAGACAGTGAGATTTCAGTGAAGAAATTGGTGATATTATGGACAGATTTGAAAGAAGAGGTTGAGAGTGTCCCATCAGCGTATCAATCGTAGTTCTTTACTTTTTTCCTCTTTGGAGACTCGAACTGAATCTTAAAAAGGACTTGTTGATACTTATTAAACTTTTCTAACATTGAATCCTGAAAATAAATGTAAATGTAACAATTGCTATTCATAAACTACGCAATATTACTTATGAATTGTACGACTACAATTCAAGCCTTTGTATAATATCACTTCCTTGCATCTATAAGTTTTCGTCTGTTCGTACACTATAATAAATCCTTTTGCAAAAACCTTGTTAGAATTTGTGACCCAAATTTTGTAGATCTGGCCCTTAAAAGTTCGCGGTGTGACCCGTGTTTGTGATTTTTAATGGGGTCTGTGGTGGTAGCGTAGGGATCGGGTTGATAGGACCTGTATGTTTTTGAGCTTAGGATTTATTAGTATGCACGTATTATATAAGTGTGATGTAGTGGGTTGTTTTGAGTGTTCCGAAAAATACACATCATTGAGACTATCTTCTCCACCTTGTACTCCTCTCCTTCATAGTGAATTTCCTCTGCCTTTGCTCGTGGTTTTTGTAACAACCCGCATTTTTGGGTTAAAACCTAAACCATCATTCCTACGCGTAAAGGTCCCAAAAGCTAATGACTCCTATATACATATAAGTATGTTTATCAATTATGTAGTGTGGGAATCTATTTGTACATGAATTGAGATCCTAGAGGTTAACTAAAAGACAAGCAGAGGACTTGTCATCGATAGAGTTTTAGCGGATGCTCCTATTTGGGCAACTTTCATTGACTATTACTCCTAGAATATGATGAGTTACAGGGACTAATACATATCAAATAAAAGTTCTTCGAGTCTTCTTTCCAACGCCATCGATTTTGACTTAACTTGATATAGGAGTAAAAAGTTATGCCCGTTTTACAGAGAGGTATCTGTCTGCCGAGGTATGACAGCCAGGGTGACGGCCCGTTAAGCCAGACCATCAACCTTAGGCAGAAAGGTAGACTTCTGGTCATAAAGTGACGGTTGGAGTGATGGTCAGTCACCAGAGTGACAGTCCATGACCCAAACCATCAGTCGGGGCCAGGCTATACAAAAATAATGTTTTTCAAGGGATATTTTGGTATTTTCCCTTCCCAGAAACCTCCCCCATGAATTTAAATCATACCATAAGCATTATAAGTTATCTTTTATCAGTTTTAAAGCATCTCAAATCCTCTCCATTCTCAAGAACAAGAGAAAATTAGGGTTTCCTTCAAGGCTAGATTAAAGCTAATTCAAATTCCCTTTCATCAAAAAGGTACGTGAGGCTGTCCTAAATCTCTATGGGCATAAGTTATTGTTTTACTAAGATTTTGAAAGCCTATCATGATTTTATAACAAGGGTTTGAACAATTGTTTTGAATAGCCAGATTATGAAACCCTTTTAATGATATATATTGTTTTGGCCTTGAGGCCTTCACTTGAACTTGAATTTGCTCGTGTATATATGTATGCGGTTTTGGTTTTTAAATTCGAATTGAGAAGCATGAGATAAATATTTTTCCTATTGTTTAAGGACTTGATATTTGTTAACAACTGAAGAGAGGGTGTTTTCTTATTTATATATAAACGAAAAGTGATGATTGAAAGAAGTGCATGGTTTGATACATAGTTGTTGACCACCACATGTTTAAGAATTGAAAGATGAGAATCTTTGTCATATATTTTGAATTACAAATTCTCTTGTACTGTTTAAATGATTTGGGTGGTCTTAATAACATGTTTTGAATGATAAGACTGCAATATGATACTGTATGGCTTATACGACTTGCAAGTCTTGGTATGATGATACCAAATTAGACAAATCCCATAATAGACTAAGACCAAGCTAGACTACAGAAAGTTTTCAGACATTAGATGTAACACCCTGTATTTTGAGCTAGAATGTAAACCATCATTCCACACGTAAAGGGTCCAAAAGCCATAAATTCTATGAAATTTAGAGTGTTAATCAATTATGTAGTGTGGGAGTCATGTTGATCATGAATTGAGATCTTAGAGGTCCCTCAACTCAAGGGCGAGTTGAAATCTTTCATATCGATTGAGTTTAGATGAACGTCTAAATAAGGGTCACTTTCCATCGACCATAACTTCTTATATATATCGAATTAAAGGGCCTACTATATATCAAATGAACTGTCTTTGAGTCCTATTTCCAATGATACCAATTTTACCTAAATTCGATATCCGAACAAAAAGTTATGGCCATTTTCGTGAGAAAGGTAGTAGTTGCATGTGATTAGCTTGCGATGTGCGCTCTGTCGCACGCACCTAATTCCCAGGTTCTGTTTTCGCATTTTAAGGGCAAAAAGGTCCTTTCCTTCACCCTAACCCACCCCTAACATAAAAATTCAGCCATAAGAAACATAAATTATATCCTTTATTCAATTTTCTCTCAAAAATCAAAACCCTAACTCCTCCCCCAAAGATCAAAATCAAGCTCTTAAGTCAAGAATACCAAGAAAACAAATCAAGATTCAGGTTTTGTTCTTCTAACTACAAATCTAAGGTACGTGGGGTTTTCCTAAATCTTCATGGGCATAAAGAAATTGTTTCAACAATATTTAAACATTGTGAAATCATGAATTCTTGAAGGGGTTTTGGAATTTACATTACAATTTTGAATTCTTTAATGGAAAAATTGATTTGGTCTTGAGGCCTTTCCCCCAAATTTGATTTATCACCATGTATAAGTATATATATGTATGTGTTTGATGAGTTTATATGATGAATTGAGAGCATGATCTATTAGAAATCCCTCTCTTGGTTACAAGTTTCTTGTTTTCGTAAGATATGATTTATTCGAAATGCATTGTTGGAAATATGATATAAATGTCTTGATTATTGTTTATGATTTGATTATGGTCTTGAATTGGAGAGAGAAGGTTTTCCATGTTGAAAAATGTTGAAGATATATAATGAAAGAATTGCATCGTTTGTCAAAAGCACATGACCACCACATGTTTGTTGAAATGTTGAAAAGAAAGATTCTTTGAATAATTTGACATATGTTTTGAAGTATAAGTCTTCTTGAATGGTTTGAAGTATGGTGGTCTGAACTTTATATTTTGAAATAAGAGATCATAATATGATATTTTATGGCTTAGAGACAGGGCTTGCAAGTCAATGGTATGACGATACCATATAAATGTATGCCATAATAGAGTTTTAGATTTTCAGATAACACATGTTTTATAGATCTAAAAATGGGCTTAAAGAGGGTTAGGTGGTTTCTCAAAGAAGGCTTGAGTTCAAATAACTCCTAGCCCAAAATCATTTTTTTCCAATATGGGTTCATTATGTCCCTAAGAGGGACCATACGCTGGCCTAGTACCCTGTGGCGCATCAGAGACAGAGACTCCAATCCTTGTGGCAAACTCGAGTTGGGGGCTTGGCTGCCGAGTTAAGGGAAGATTCCATATATCCCGTGGGATTTCAGAGTTGTAGGGTATACCACCTAACTCAGAAGTAAAATAAAGAGTATGTCATGGAGTTTAGATAATTTTTCAGAGTCTTTTAACAACGCCCATGTGTTTTCCCTTCATATGTTATATTTATAAAACTGTTTCTAAATTGCTCTCACCTATGTTGAATAAAAATTATCATTTTAGGATTGCTCTGCGTACCAGTACATCTGTATTGACCCCCTATATTTCAGGATTTTGAGACATAGTCCTGGGTCCCGTAAGCAGTAGATTGACTTGTCAGAAGTTTGCAACTGGTGAGCCTCCCTTACTTTGGAAGACCTGGTTTTGAAACTTGTTATTGTTATTTTATTTTGATTCATGGTCCAACTGAGGGCCTTGTTCCAGTTTCAGACAGTTGTCAATTTTCGTATGTATTAGAGATTTTACAGATAGAAACATATGTTGATGGATCTTCTTTCGTATTGATATACTTATTTCAGAACATGAACATGATTCTGTATTGTTTTATATTTCTACATTTTCTCTTTGTATATGGATGGTGTATGTGATTGCAATTAAGAAGGGCTCTCGGGCCTTCATAGTTCGGGATGACCATCACAGCTAAGGGCCCAGTTAGGGTCGTGATAAACTTGGTGCTAGAGCATAGTTCATGGTCTTAGGGTGTCTGCGAAATCATGTCTAGTAGAGTCTTGCTTATGGGTGTGTCGTGCACCATATTTATAATCAGGAGGCTACCAGGCATTTTGGAGTTGTTTCTTATTCTTTCATACTCTAGTTTGTGCTATGAAGTTGTCTATAAGAAAGTTATCCAAATTTGTTCCTTATTTTAATTTCAATGAGTCATGCTTCATTGTCGAGGCGATACAGGTCTAAGAGTCTAGCTTCCCCAGCGATGTAGTTCTCTCTGATTGAATTATCCATAAAGTTATAAATTTGCACAAGGACTTGAAAGAAGTCCATGAGTGCTTTAAAGCGTGTTTATTTAAGCATATACCCCTATCTGTATCAGTCATGCAGTTGAGCCTGAGGTATGGAGTGTATTCAGTATCCTTTAATAAATTCTTCTTGCGGATGTCATGTTTAAGGATAATGATGCGTAGAAGAATGTTGGAACTGTATTTCCACTCGAGTAGTAGTCTATGTTAGAGTGTCATGAACTATTGGTAGTGAGATGTTCTAGAAGTTGGTGGCATGAAGTCACAAGGTTAGCAGTCATAGTGAGGGTGACATTTGTGTAAATAAATAGTTTTAGTTGTATAATCATGGATTAAGGATGGGTTGCCATTGTATAAGGACAAACTAGTGTGGTAGCAATATTTGTAGATTGTATGGTAGTCTGTGAAGGAAGTAGATGGCTATGATTATTATTTATTCGAATTAGGGAAGGAGCCTGGAGTGGATAGTTATGGTGGTTATAGAAATCAGTTATAGGTTGTAAATGGAAAGAGGTAGATTATTTAATAAGTTGCAATCAGAGACTCATTAGTGTTTATTGAACTTGAGATGCAAATTGTGGTGGTAAGAGTAGTAGCTTAAGAATAATGATGCATGTTTTATGGAGTAATTAACAGGCTTGATGTGATGTGCGAAATAGCCTAGATTGATGATTTATGAAAAGTTAAGTGGTAATCGTGAGGTATATGTGTACATGAGGACTAATGTTAAAACTATGAATTGTGGTTGAATTGTAAAGTGGATAAGAACGGGAGTATATATGAATAAGTTGAACTCAGGTACCAGGTTGTTAGATAATGTTTTATGTGTATAAGTGTTTTGTGTACCTAGATTTAATTCTTGAATCTTGTAGTATGGGGAAGTCTGGAAAGTTGTTGTATAGTGCTCTTTAAAGTTGAATTGAGGAAAAATAGGTAGGCAATTTATGAAGTTGTAGGTCATGTTATTAGAGGTGTAATAATAGTATCCTAAGGAATTGAATATAGAGCATTAAGTATTTAGAAGCGTGGGTGTCTATGCCCATGAAAATGTTGGTCGTAAGTTGATTACTTTGGGAGTTAGAAGAAATTACGATTAATGTCCCTGAAAGCAGATGCCTTAGAAAATAATTTAGTGTCTTTGTATTAGAGATTAATGAGAGAAGTTGTGTTCATGTATATACTGATAACCCCCTTTGTGATAAGGAGTGTAAATATGTGCGCTCATGAAAGTGGGAGTTGTAGAGTGATGGCTATAGAGGCTAGCGAAAGTTAATGGTAGCATTTAAAAAAAAGCAAGGCCTTCAAGGTATAGTTCTTCAGGGAGAGCTTAGAGTTTAAGTATGTGGTGATGTCTCTTTTATGTTGAGAGTTGTGGCTACAGATTTGATAAGAGGATATGTCCGTAAGTCTAGGATTGTGACTTTGATCTAAGGGAGAGATGGGGAATAGAGTTAGTTCCCATTTTTTTGCTCAATGCGGCAAGTTGCAGGGAGAAGTCATGATAAATCTATTCCTAGTCAAGCATACTCCTCCTAGTTCCATTTTGGAGATTATTCTTCTAATGTCCTATATCATGTGTCCAAGTCATGACTATGCCTATGGTTCGAGTTCTCTATGGGCATATGTTTATGATCCGACCTCTAAACTAGGAGCAATTATGTCTTCTAGTAATCCAGTCTTTCATGTATTCAATTCATATGTTATGTTGTTCGTGATCTATGAAAATCTGTCTCTTAGCATGCTTGGTCCCAAGAAAATATTTTTCTATATGTCACCAATTCATCTTATGTCGGGTTTAGCCAAAGTGATAAAGTTTATGCAAACTCATGGAAAATCTCAGTTCTTTAATTGAGGAGCAATCACTTCAAGCAGCAATCCTTATCTTGGTTGTAATGTACACCCCGTAGCATTCTCGACTCAATACCACTTGGGGTTGCATGTATCATGAGCTGACAACTTGAATGATTCCTTTTTTTTCTAAGTGTTAAAGAAAAGGACTTAGTCACATTTTGAGCTCCTAATCTTTGATGATTTTATTTTCGACCTTCTCGGCCTTAGAATGTCGATTTGTAGGTTGATTCATGGTCGGGGGTGTCAAGGGTACATCTCGGGTAAGTTTCAAAAATTTTGGATGAGCATAAGGGAATGTTTGAAAGTCCAAAACAGTAGCTGCGTGCGATTAGCGCGTGACACACGCTCCAATCCTCACCTAGGTATCATGTGATAAAGTATGTGGCACACTCTCCATTTAAGATTTCCAAAGCATGCAATGCACGCTTCCCAAAAAAATTTCAACTTTCAGTTACGTTTTCCAGGGGAGTTTGGGTCAATTCCACCCACTTTAATTTGGATCGTGTTTTCCGCTATGGTCTGTCCTAAGTACTCGTACTATGTTGTGTTTATGCTAGAGCATTTCTTTACTTGCAATCCAGACACTTGATATATGAAGCACTTCGTGTCTATTCTATCATGTCTTTACCTCATGTCCCTCCTTAAGTAGTGCAATAAGTATAAGTTATGGTCTGACAAGTGTTACTTCCATTCATGATGTGTATGCTCGGGTCCCTCAATGACCCTCCGTATGTTAGAGTGATAGTGGTTGTGGAAGAATAGTAATGTGTTAGGTAGGGGAGTAGATGATCTTGAAGGTGAAAATTTCTTATGTGATTTCTTGAGCTAAGGCTATAGAAGAAGGGGGAAGAAGGAGATGAACTTTCATTACGTGAGATAGTTAAGAAGGAGCTATGTGGCAAAAATCTTAGTGAGAATGATTGAACTGGATCGTCTTGGTGGGGATATCCATGAAGTGGGTGTATTAATGATAGACTTGAATGTCGTGATTGATGAAAATGCAAACCACTGGGTTATGTGGTTGGTTCTCCTTGATTAAAAACTCGAGTGTGCTTGATAGTAGTGATAAGGTGAAGAAATTTCCTTAATGGGATATATAGTACAGGTAACTGTAGCTTAAGTTAGCACCTCTTTCCTTCGGGTTAGGCTTTAACATAAAAGCACTTTGTAGTGGGACTCAAATTTTTGTGGTTAGATATGTGGTGGGAGAATTGTAAGTTGAAAAAAAATGAAGTATGTTATTTATTTTTGGGGCGTGGATGAGTAGTATCTCTAAGTTAAGTCTATTAGTTGTATCTTTGAGGTAGATAATGTTTCTAATATATATTCTTATGTCCCGTGGGATCCTCATCACATGTATTGTACAAATCTAAATCGGGTCGAGGATTCTTAGGAAAATTCATGCCTTACAATATTTTGAACATGTGCTATAGAACACATGCCAAGATCATGTCGATGTCAAGTTTCGTTATCTCATGATGGTACCGATGTAAATCATGCCTATTATCACCAAATTAACTCATCCCATTTATGGTGATGATAATGATTCATAAAACTTATGTTCAAGATTATGCCTATGTAAAGTCTTATTATCTCATGTTTCGTGCTTTCACGTTTCATTAGGGGTTATCATGAAGCTCGTTTGATGCCGTTACATGTTTTGTTAAGGAAAAATGTTCAATACAAAATTATACCCATCATTCGGGGATGAATGATCCCAAGGGCGAGATAATGTCATACCCAACATTTCGGTCTAGAACATAAACCGTTAGTCCTACGCGTAAAGGGTCCAAAAGCCATAAATCCTATGGAAATTAGAGTGTTAATCAATTATGTAGTGTGGGATTCATGTTGAGCATAAATTGAGATCTTAGAGGTTCCTCAACTCAAGGTTTAATCATGGGTTCACATAAATCCACACATATAATAATTAATTCCACATGAAATTTATCATAAAACATGGATTAGAATTCAATTGATCATTATCAACATGAACAATATCAAACCCAACATGGAATTCATGAAAATCCATATACTTGAACTTTAAAAATAGGTTCTTGGACTCCAAGGGTGGAAGGGACCCTTGGATGAACACTCTACATACCTTAGTTGATAATTTCTTGAAGGTTGATGGTGAAATCTCTTGGAAATTGATTCTTGAATTGATAGCCCTAGGGTTTTGTTCTTGAGGATTTTGTGAATAATGAATATGTTTAGCCAAAAGAGGACTAAATTTCATCTTATGGGGCCTGAAGGGCGTGGAAAAAAGACCTAATTATGCTTAAGGATGCAGTCATTTAATGACTGAAAACTGGGCGGGCACCAACGTAGTTGTCGATGCGGCACATCGATGGCATCGACGCGATACTCGATGCATCGCACCATGATGACGTCGTGTCTCAGGGCAACCTACAACAATATTAACCAATGCGATAGGCGACGCAGCACGCTAAGATCACATTGGTCCACTGTTTTGGGATTCTAAACGTGGTCTAAATGCAGTCCAAAAAATCTGAAACTTGTATGGGAACACCTATCTAACTTCATGATCATGAATTAACAAAAATACATACCATTAAAGGACATTATGGTTGCAAAATGAGATTGCCAACTTTCGAAAGCTAAAAATAACTAAGTCTGGAAACTTAGCTAGAATTTTTTAGGCCTGGGATCCTTGACAAGCATAAAAGGACTGAATTAAGCTAGGAATTTTGCGGGGTCTTACATGAAGTGACTTTCTGAAATATCATAACGGGACAGTTCCTGTATACCTTCTGGACTATGATAGATTTACCCACTGGGGTAGAGATTGAGAAAGGCTCTGCTATGATTTCGGGACTGACTCCGAAGTCAATAGCTATATAGGGAGTAACAAAAGACAAAGAATCTCCTAGATCTAGCAAAGCATAAACATGTAAATGGTAAACTTGTAACGTACTAGTGACCACATCAGGAGAATTTTCCTGATCCTATCGGGACTAAAGAGTATAGAGTCTGTTTAGACGCTGCCCGCTGGTGGCACTGGATGAGGCACCCAGCTGATTCGAGTGATCGGACTGAGCTGGAGGACGATTATGCTAACCTTGAGAACCTGACTGGGGACAATCTCTGACTCTATGGCCTAGCTTGCCACATCTAAAACATACATCACTGTCCGCTCTGCAGACTCCTTGGTGCTTCTGCCACACTGTTGGCAGAGAGGATTTGTTTTGGCACCGTTAACACTACCCTGAGGTTTAGGGCCAGGCATTGTATCTCTATTACCATCTCTGAATTTCAGAACTAGAGCACTAGATGAGGATGGGGACAAAACTAAAGATTTAAGATAAAACTGAGAACGATTTCCACCTTCTGACTTAGGCTGAGCAAAGTTGAAACTACCTATTCTAGCTCTCTTGTTCTACTTCTGTGTTTCCTTATTCTTCTACTCCTCTATTTTTTAAGCATGGACTATCAGCCTATACAAGTCCATCTCACTAATAAACATTGTGGTACTGCACTCTTTGACCACACTCTCAATTACTCCAGACACAAATTTCTCATCTTAGACTTGCTATCTGCCACCATATGAGGAGCATATCTAGCTAATTGAGTAAACTTGAGGGAATACTCTTTTACTATCATATTGCGCTGCCTGATATTGATAAACTCTAACACCTTTGCTTCTCTCAGCTCAAAGGGAAAAAATCTATCTAGGAAGGTAGTGGCAAGCTCCTCCCATTCAATGGACCCTGCATCTGCGGCTCTCTCTGCTTTCTACTACTTAAACCATGGGTGAGCTGTATCCTGTAACTGATATGCAGCCAACTCAGCTGCAACACCCCAAAAAATGGGTCCCAGAGCGTCACACCGTGCTTGAGACTACGAGTAGCCCCAAACTAACCCTTTGAGCCATTTTCATTCAGTTCAATACAAATCAACGTGGTTTCCATAAATAACCCTCAAATATCAACTGAGTAATCATCATCCAAGAATAAAAGAATTTCATAAAGATAACAAAATACGACTTATTAGTCAACTCCTAACATCTATACTAGTCTGACAAGCCTCTAAGAAAATTAATAAAACCAGCGAGCCATTGAGACATGCCCCAACTGACTCATACTCAGTTATCAAATGTAAACAATTCCATGAAACCAACATTAGGCATCACGTCCTCGGAACATGAGGACTCACTACAACAGAGGATATAGAACAGCATGTCCGAAGAATCACTATCCAACCTGGAAGTGAGCACCTGAACCTATATTTCGAGAAAATATAGCCCACATCTGAAGATGTGGGTCAGTACCATGGAAAGGAACCGATTATATGGGGTGTATGCAGTTGTATAAACATCATCATCATAAATATTTATAAGAAATATGTAGGATGTATGAAAGACTCACATAGCCCGAAGAAAATCATCATAATCATGAGAGGATGAAATAAGTACAATAACACAGGTGAGTAATCATATAATTTGTCAATCACTTTCAGTTCATCAAGAATATCAATTCTCATAATGTAAATATCATTTAAATCTTTCGAAAGAATAACTTTCACAATTCAACTTTCAAATCACTTCACCATTCACCATAGACACAAGGAAACACACACACTGGGAAATTCTATAACCGACATAAACCATGTGAGCTACATGGAGTCCAACGTACAACCCACATTGGGGAGAGCCATCCTATCCTTGCCATCGGAGTAGGACTATCGATATCAAATTCACACAAACTAGTGATCACTATATAAATCAGCATCAAGCTCACTCCTACAGGGGCACGTAGTTCTAGGGAAGTAAGGTCACTCTGTACCTCCCACTCGGTGCTAAAGATTTCTCCCAGACTTAGCTCAGATCATTTTAAAGACAATTCACAACAAAATAATTTCAGTAATATATAAATATACATCGGGAGCCATCATACTTCCCATCTATCAAAATCAACCACGTTGTGGATTTCTTTCACACTCAAGTTCAAAACAACTCCATTAAGACCAAAAAGTCAAATCATTCAAAATATCTCAAATATTCAATATCAACGTGCTTATAACACACACTTTCTCAAAAAAATACAATTTTCAATGGGGATTCACGACCAAAATATCAAAATCATAATAAATATCGTTCAAGATTCATGCTTTATATCTCCACACATGTAAATTCATCTTTCAAAATAATAAACATCAAGATTTCATAATAATCATCATAAGATATGGGTTCATGCTTCAA